>NC_072462.1:3418375-3695875 GCF_027596085.1 Anoplopoma fimbria | reverse complement strand
GTACTTTTACTTTTGTACTATAAATATATTTTGATGCCTATACTTTGGTACTTTTACACTGTAGTATTTCTACACTGTGATTTTTGGTACTTTTATTTAAATTGAGTATTCAGAAATTGTATTTGAATTAAAAGTAGCAGTATTAACATATATAGAAATACTCAATTACAAGTAAAAGACCTGCATTCAAAGTGTTGGACGAGTAAAAAATATAAGCAACAGAATAAACTTTAGTAAACATGAATAAAAACACACCTGTATGACTTTAAGATTTTACAAATTATGATCAAATTATGATCACTTTATAAAATATTTTTATTTTATCTACTATTATTTTAATCTACTATGTACTTATACTGAAGTGTTACTTTAAACACAGGGCTTTTTTTCCATTTTAATTAAGTATTTTTACACTGAAGTATTGCTGCTTTAACTTCAGTAAACTGAATACTTCTTCCAGCACTGCCAACTAGCATCAGTACTCGTGATTAGATTACTTAAAGCTTTGCATTCATTTGTTTATGCTCTTCGTCAGCTGACTGCGTTTTCAGACCTGCTGACAAACTTCCTGCTCCCAGAAAAAATACAAATTCAGACCAACAGAGACTTTATCAGAGACATTTATTTCAAGACTGCGATACAAACAAATTGTTAAAGGCACAGTCTGTGATTTAAATGTAAACAAACCAGCACAGCTTAAAGCTCAAGCTTTCTCTTCTATTGTTTCTGAAATGACTGGCAGGTCTTTAGATACAAAAACACCCGACAGCAGCTAAAATCTAAGTGTCTGTGGAAATGTACAGGACAACTTTTAAAAAAATATAATTAGCTGAGAAGCTCTTAAAAGAAGTTAGTGTATAAACCTGTCATTTACAGTAAAAAAAAAACTACTACTATACAGCTCGTCTTCTATTTTCTGATACCACACACTGTAACAGGAAGTTGTTTTTAAATGTCATTAAAAGAGTGATTTTTTTTTACACATGACATAAATATAATTTAATTGACCTTTTAAGAAATGTTTGGAAAACATTGAAATATGACCTTTGGACCTTTAAAAAAAATCCCACTATTGTGAAATACAAAATAAAAGCTCCCAGATAAATACTGCATACATGCCTTTACGTTCTCAGTTTACCCTTCTGCACAACATTTCGTTTGGAAAAAAGTTACAAAAAGTCCTGAGTGGAACGAGGGAAAGAAGCTATTATTGCACAATTTAAGTTAAAGTTCAAACAGTTTTAAGAAAGCTTTCTGTATGAGCTGTCCATCAACAAACGTGATCTCTGCTGATCTTCAGTGATAAACCAACATCTCTGATAAAAAAAAGAAACGCTTCTGTTCAGACGGACAAAAGTCTTCTTTTAAGTCTCTTCAAGTAGCTTCCGAAGGCTCCTTTGAATCTAGGATTTAGAAACAAGGATGACATCTGAAAACATGCTCGGATAAAAAATATTAAACTCATATTAACTTTAAACTACAGCAGATACTTTGATAGACTTTTTTCAAAGGAAGGGTCAACATTTTAGGAAATATCAATACCACTCCCATATCTTTCCTTGAAACATGGTTAGCTTAGCTTAGCTTAGCACAAAGACTGGAAACAGGGGGAAACAGCTAGCCTGGCGGCGCTTGCCTACTCGCACCTATAAAGCTCGTATATAAACACGTTATATGTCGTTTGTTTAACCCTTAAATGCGACCCGGGATTATGTTACACCCCGGTAAATTCCTGCTAGGATAATCTGAGTGCTAAACCTAAAGATATGTGCAAAACTGAATTTGAGAGATTTATGGATTTATCTCAGCCAACTTTGGCCCTTGGACGGCTGGCTTTGACCGCCAAGAGGTGGGCATAATCACATTTAAACGTTACAACGAAAATGTTTTTGAACCATTAATGAATCTCCATAAAACAGAAGTGGAGATGACTGCTGATAAGTTTTAACATTGGACATGCACCATGACATCACAGCCTCATAACCAGCACATTACGGAGCCCATCTGGTGACTTTTGAGAAGCCACAACTGAATGAGATCATTAATTTATGGTGAAGCTTAAATAAATAATTTTGCAACGCGGACTGACTGTTTACTTGTGCTCTAAATATTGAGCGTTCATCAGGAATTCAGAGCAACACTGAGAGAGTTATTGCTAAACAAATAATCATTTTGTGGGTGAGGTATTTCTTTAAACTATTCAACAATAACAGTAGAGACTTTTCAATTACAATATTTGTTCTGCAAGTGCATGAACACTGGACGAACCTTTTCAAGCTTGAACAAGTTGGAAGACAGTTCTCCATAAATCTCAGCGTTCACTTCTTCCTGAGGCTTGTGGCTCACCGCGTTTCTGCAAAAACAAACATTTGCATTAGAATCATTAATCAAATAATGCGAGATGTTGCACCAACGAAATCAATTTAAAAAGACACTTGAACCCAGCTCTTACTCGTTACGAATGTGTTGCCCCACGGACACCAAGGAGTTCAGACGATGCTCAAGAGCCACGATCTTGAAAGCCATGTAACAGGAGGACAAGACGAGAACACTAACTCTGTGGAGAGAAACGAAAAACATTCAGACAATCGCTGACACACGCAAATAATGGAACATGAATCCAACGATTGTCTTGTCAGCGTCTCGTATTCCATGTAATCAAAAGGTTACTCACAAAAACAAATAGATGAGGAGGATGGCTTGTAAGGACATCGGCTGTGAGGATTTGTCTTTGAGCTTTGTAGACCCTGCGAGGAAAAAGCAAAAAGACAGAAATATAAATTTGGGAAAAATAAATAAATGAGGTGCAACAATAGAGGAATATTTGTGACATTTTGGGAACTATACTTCATGCATTAAAGGGAAAAGATTGATCTCATGTCTGTAAGGTAATGAAAAATAATGAAAAGTAAAGAGCCAGTTAACGTAGCTTAGCATAAAGACTGGAAACGGGGGGAAACAACTAGCCTGGCTGGGTCTAAATGGAGCATAATCCACCTACCAGCTCCTTTAAATCTCACTAATTAACACATTATATCTTAATTATGTAAACAAGATACACCTGTGACTTAAACCACAACTTTTCGATTTTTATATTTAATTTTTAATAAGTATTGCACAGATTCAGGCTAGTTGTTTCCTCCTGTTTCCAGTCTTTATGCTAAGCTAAGCTAACCAGCAGCTGGCACTAGCTTCGTTTTTCCTGTACAGAAATGAGAGTGGTATCAATCTTCTCATCTAACGCTCTACATGGAACACAAATAAGAGTTTTTGTGAAACTATACCTTTACGTATGAATGGATTACTTGATTTATATCGTACAATTCCAATCTGTATTTATTCTGGGAATCACTGAAACCCCAAAGGTTTAACAAAGCTTCTTTTAAACTCAATGAGAACCAGTGTCAAGCTACCGTTCTTCAGGGCAGCTCCGTGTTTTTGGCTCTGAGTCTGAAGATGAATGTCTGCGTGGACCGAAACCTCGGCGCTCTTCACGGCACTTAGAAACGTGTCCGGGAGGCCGGGGAAGTCTGCTCAAACAAACAGAAATGAACTCGTTGCTCTGGTATCCTAAGTAAACATTATTAATAATAGACTCACCAAACGTCTTTACAGGTCAAGGGCTTTCTGTTCGCTTTTAAGATGAAAAAAAAGGGCTGATAACAATAGCTTAAGATGTTCAATAGGATCATCACTGTTTTCATGGCAACTGTCTTTGCTATAACACAAACAAAAGTCTCCATAGCTCAAATTTCACTTGGCTTCACTCCAGCTATTTGAAAACTAAAGTCTGTCAGAGCCGCAGTGACACCTTACACCCTAAGCACATTTGAAGAGAGGTAAAAAAACAAACAAAAGTGAGTACAGCGGATTAAAGTACGGGTACAGGAGCAAACACTCACCTGTTATTTTGTCATAATCTGGAGTTTGAGAGCCGGAGCTGCTGCTCTCCATCATCTCCTGACGTCTTTGTTGCACAACTCCGTCGAGGTCGGAGAAGTCTGCAGAGAAGTCCTGCAGTGCACATACATTAAAATACAACATACAATGGGTACCACATACAGAGAAGGTATTGTATATATAACATGAGAACAAGTAGATTTTTTTTATCACAATGGAAAATATACGACAATGAATACATCGTGTACAAAAACATCACATAAAACTGGACGAACAGACTGACCAAAGGAAGCGACGCCGGGCATTTCACTCTGAAGCTGTTTTCACAGGAGGAAATAACCGGGCTGCTACATGTCTTATCCAACTGGAAGGACACAAACACACATAAGTATGTAATAGAAAATACATATCGTTTTTTTAAACAGAAATAAAAGTGTTTTGCAACTTTGCAGAAGCAGAACAAGGTATAAAAACAAAACACCTTATTATTATCACCTCATAAAGATGCTATGGCTAATATGTTAGCATAAAGTTGCCTATCTAGACAGCCAGCAGACATGTTACAACATTATATTTTAACTGGAGTCGTTTTTCTGGCCATTAGATGAATGTAAGGTCTAATATTCTCTCTCTTTTAGCTCCATTTTTTGTCTCCACCACCTCCTGTGTCTGTCTGCTGTTTGCTGTTGAGCAACAAGGAAAAAGTTGTGGTTTTTTAATCGTTTCATTTTTCTTTAACGGGGTATATGTGCCTATGGATGAAGCCAGGCTAGCTGTTTACACCCGTTTCCTGTCTTTATGCTAAGCTAAGCTAGCCAGCTGCTGGTGGTAGCTTCATATTTAGCATTGAAACATTAGAGTTGTATCAATATACTCATCTTAAACACATGAAAACATATTTGCATATTTCCACAAATGTCAAAATATTTCTTAATTGTTAGCGTGTTATTGTTTTAACTTGTGTTTAGACTGTAAGATATAAATACAATAGTGCAAAAGAGCCCATCACAATCTCCTAGAGGTCAATGAGACGTCTTCAAACTGTATTTTTGTGCAGCCAAAATACTAAAACATTCAATTTACTGTGATATGAAACAGAAATTTGTGTCCCTAGAACATGCAAATGTTTAATCTTTGGGCTTGAACGACACAACATTTTCTAAAAAATCCAAAATTGAAACCATAGAATTCTATCGGTACAAATAAGATTGTTATTTACCTCCAAATGAACGCAGACGGAATCCAAGATTTTGTATGTGGTGTTTCGAGAGAGGAACGACACAAACACATGCTGGAAAAAAGCATTATTTTAAATTAGAATCACTTTCATGTTCATGTCAGAAACACTGACTGCGTCAACAATCTTCTTACCTGATCACTTATTGTTTCAATCACGAGGGCGTTTGGCACCAATAATGCAGTTTTAGTTTTTTTGATGAACGTCACGGAAACCACTGGGATTGAAATCTAGGAAGAAAAAAAAACACACCACCATCATATACAACATAGTTCACCCGTAAAATATGAACTTTATTACAGTCACAGTGTCATACCTTGGTATCTCTGCCAAAGACCTTGGAGTGGAAACAGATCCAGTTATCGGAGACGAACATTTTGCCCTGATATAAGATGTCTCTCTGCAGGGCACAAGTGTAGCCTGTCGACACAAAACAGAACTCAGTATCGGTTTTTTTTGCCTCTTTATGTGAGAAAATAATCTGAAACTTACTTTGTTTGAGGAGCTCATCTTTGCTGACCTCCTTGAATAACTTATGATAATGGGTGTTTGTCTTGGATAACTGAAAAACAAACATTCTATCTTGTTAACTGCAAAAGAAACATGTGAAAATGTGTGATTAGATGAGATTAGACTAGACGTGTCCGTACGTGACTGTGCTGGGATTTCTTCCTCTCAAACTTTGTTTCAAAGTCACTCGGACTCAGCAGTGGAGAGAGCTGCTCCGCAGGTTTCAGTCTAACGAATAGAAGATAACATTTATGTTAAAGATTGTATCATTAGGCAAGAAGGAAACGACCTTCATTTGGCTTTGTGTGGTGTCAGCGGCGGTTACATAAGAGCTGCTTACACAGCAACAGTCAAATCTGTAAACAGCGCTTTGGTCATGCAGGTAAACAGTAGTTAGGTGGAATTACAGAGCAACTTTAGCAAAGTCAATCCAGTTTAAGCTACGATAAGAAATCATTTTCAAGAAAATGTATCTTTTATTCTATAGATTTCTTCAGGGTGTTGCTAAGTTATAATTATAGCCTTTATCTATCACTTAAGATGCTTCTACATTTGCATTTGTCACCTTAATGGCTGCAATTGAATGTGCGAAACGACACAGTTGATAACAATCCAAAGACACAAAGGTTTTTAATTAAGTAAGAATCAAGGAATCTACATGAAGTCCAGTTGTTTTAGCACATCAAAATATTTAGATTTAGTTGTTTAAAGGGCCAAAACTATTGATTTCCTTCATGCCCGATTGATCTTAAAAGCCTATAGGCTAAATGTGCAATTCCACTTTTAATTGCTTTTCTTAATGAGAAACTAATGTGTAACTTTTGTGGGTCTATCCACTTTGTATTCTTATTGAGACAAATTGTTTAAAAAATGTATTATATACATTTTCTCAATTAACTGCTAGAAAATAGTGAAAAAATACCAAAGTGAAATCTTCAAACTTCTTATTTTGTCCATCAAACAGTCAAAAACTCTAAAATATTCATTTTAAAGTTATATGAAACTGATAAAAACAGCAAATCCAACATTACAGAAGCTAAAGCTGAAGTTTTGTGTTAAAAAGTATTGACTGATCTTTTCAGCTACAGTTGTTATATTTGGTTTATTATACAAGCAGCCTCTCAGAGGACAATAAATACCCCTCCTCACCTCATGCCGGCTGGTTTCCTCTTGCTCTCCGAGAGGTCCGCCTCTAAGTCCAGACCCGGCTGGAGGTCTGCAGGTGACCCTCCAAACCTCCTGGATCTCCTCTCCCCTCCATGATCCACCTCAGACCTGAACACAACCCACAGGAAACCATTCCCTCTTTTCCTCTGCATCAATCAGCCGCACAAACACATGAAGTAAAGCAGACCAACAGCTATGATTCATAACATGAGAGAAAGAAAGTTATGCCTCCAAATGCAAATGAACCATATCTGATTTTATTGCGTGCCACGTATGCATCTGTATAAAAAAAAAGCATGCAGCATGCACATCCCTTTAATTCAAAATAAACAGGATGTTAATGCAAATAAAGCACCAATGCACGAGGCCTTCCTTCTCCATCTCATCCAGACTCACCGGTTCCCTCGGGAGTCCCGGTGGGAAAGTTGCTCCGGTGCGCACTGCGGGGTCAAAGGTGCGTCGGCCTGCTCGGTCATCAGCACCATGTTGCTTTATTCTATTTCATATCCATAAAGGTCTCCCCTCCACCGGGTCTGCATTCAACACAGAAGCTTCAGGAAGTTTCTTTTCTTTTTTTTTTTTTTTTTTTTTGGGAAGCTCGACTCTGTGGAGCGAGAAGCCAGGCAGAGGAGGAGCCGGGAAAGGGGGAGGGAACAGCGGGGAACAACATCAGGGAAGAAGGGGGGAGAAGCCTGCTGCTGCTGCTGCTGCTGCTGTTTGAATTGTTTTATAAACAGTTCAGAGAAACATTATTCTCCTATAATAAATACAAATCTTCACAATGTTTAGCTTTTGCATAAAACAAAAGTCACACAAAGTTGCTGGTTATGAACTCTCTTATTGTCCTGCAGCTGCTTTCCAAACTTCAGACAATAAGAGTTACAGCAGAGTGTAATGGAGGGAGACGTCCTGTAGGGGGCAGCAGAGACCAGGTGAGCTGTTCTTAAAGGTGTGTTTTTAGGTTTTGACCTCACGTGACCTCAACGTCAGAGGTGGGATGAAGCAAAATACCAACATGTACTACTATTGTGATACTATTTATTCAAAGTACAGAGGTAGTATCATCTACTAAAGTACTGCACTTAAGTAGTATTAAGAGGTATTGTTCTTTAATCATTCTCTTCTACTTTATACTTTTACTCCACTACCTCCCAGAGGGAAATATTCTACTTTTACTCCACTAAATGAATCGCTTTACAGCTTCAACAAATAAATGATGATATATTGTTATTGATTGAGCTCCCCAGCAGTATACAAAGTAATTAAAATGAGCTACACCTTCACCAGCTGCAACATCGAAGTGATGAACACATTAATGCATCAATAATTATATATATATATATATATTTTCTGCATAGTGAGTACTTTTCATTTTGGTACTAAATACAAAAATGTGATTGCAGGACTATAACCTAAAAGTATTTTTACGCTGTCGTACTGCTACTTTTACTCAAGTAAAGAATATTCAGTACTTGATTCAGCACTGTACTTGAGTACAGTCTTAAAGGTACTTGTACTTTACTCCATTTCATCCTTCATCCTCTACATCTGAGAGGATAAACATATTGTACTTTTTACTCCATTATATTTATTTGACATCCGTAGTTTTTTTTAGAAGTTTTTAAATAAAAAAAACGTGATAAGATCATAAAGTAAAGTGTAAAGTTGAAGGTTGGATTCGTGGTTTCCAGACGTTTGTTGCTCGTGACCCTTTTACACAAAAGCAGTATTTGTTTTTGGCCCATCGTGAAATTCATCAGCTCGTTTAAAGTGTTAATTTCTTTATTGCACAAATTGATTTTTTGTGCAACATCTACAGCAAAAGTGAGATAATTGTTCAGCTAAAATAAGGGAAGTTTGATTGTAGAATAAAACATGTACACCTATATTGTTCTTCAAATGTTATGAAACACTTGTATGATGTCATAGGTTTTATGTTTTTTGTTGTCTGTACGTCCTGTGTTTGACCACCAGGTGTCACTGTTGCAGCATTTAATGAAAACATATTTTTGGGGGGAGGAAAAGACTTCATTAAGTATCCAGGAGACAATGAATGGCACTGCCGGCAATGCAAGCTTGCAGCTAGTTAGCCTGCCATTAATCATGGCTGACAAAGAACACGGGGTCAAAGGTCAGAGCACTGACAGCAGACTGGGTTATAAACCGCCTGCTCGTTCACAGCAGAGTGGGAGCTAGGAGACGTGGAGAGTTTGTTTACCGGCTCACATCTACAAAGAAATGTGACCAGAGTTGATGTACAGTGACATTAAAAAAACATATTTTCATAATTAGTGCAATTCAGCGACTTACAGTCAAAACAGCCATTACTGTTTAAGTAAAATATGTGTGTGGACGTCAAAATAAAAGTTTAAATGCACCATAAAGGGAAACAAATGTTCTGCCATTCCAACCAGTATTGATAGAGCCAGGAGAAAGTATGCTTAGCTTAGCATAAATATTAGAAACAGCCTGGCTCTGTCCAAAGGTAAAAGCGAAATCCACGTACCAGCACCTCAAATAAACACGTTACTTAAATCATAAACGGACATTTTAAAACCAGTTGTGGAAGAAGAATTTATGGTTAAAATCAAAATAGCAATTTAAAAGTGGTCGTTTAAAAGTACAAGTAAAAGTCATGTATTCACAATGGTTCTTGAGTAAAAGTCGAAAAAGGACAACATACCAAAAGTAAGACGGATTTATATTATTGTATAATAATAATGGGATTATTATTAGTTTTAAAGCATTAACTACTTATTATAGAATTGGACATTTTAATCTGTAAATACATTACTGTCTTTTTTTTACGGGTCCCAAATTTACCTTGTTATTTTGAAAAAAAATTCCTCTAAAGATATATGTTATTTGGTGTAAATTATATACACATTTTTTTTTTCATTCATGCTATTTAAATTAAGGATTTTTAATTAGTATGTCTTGTAACTAAAAATAAAAAATATATATATAATAACTTGAATTAAGCTTTTATTTCTAGGAAATTGCTGATTTCCCAATATTTATTTCTTGACAAAAAATTCTAGCAAATGATTAGCAAATGACATACCTACATAATGAAGATGCTGCCAAACATTGTCATCTGTAAGAATATAATCGGTGTAAAATAAATGTAGTGGAGTAAAAATTGGAATATATTTCTATAAAATGTGATGGAGTAAAAATAACAAGTAGCATCAATTTAAAAAATACATGGAGCCATGCTAGCTGTTTCCCCTGCTTCCAGTCTTTATGCTAAGCTAAGCTAAGCTAACCCTCTCATGACTGTAGCTTCAGACATGAAAGTTGTATTGCTCTTCTCATCTAACTCTCTGCAAAAAAAGTTAATATTTCCAAAACTTCTCCTCTAAAGGCTTGTTTTAAAAAAAGGGTCCGAATATTAGATTAAATGTGAAAGATGGGAATCAACACAAGATATTCCAGCACAGAAAAAGACAGGGAACAAGGCCGGCACAGAGAAAGCATGGTGCTGCTGCTGCTTCTGCTGTTTGGAGGGAGAGTGCAAAAAAAAAAAATCATGGTACTCGTGACGGGGGAAGATTGAAGTCCTGTTAAGTGCTCTGCTTGAAAGCATGTCTGGCCTCATTAGCTGTCAGTTGTAACAATACTGAACTGGCAGTGAAGACAGGTTGGAGTCTAGCGGTCATAAATCACTCCCCGACAGCCGCCTGACAAGCTGGGAACCAGTACACAGGCACGGGCGCCCTCTCTGCCTGTCAAGACGCCGCGCAGGAACACTGTAATCTTAGGAAAATCATCGCCCTGAAATTACATAGAGCCTGGAGAAGAAGAAGAAGAAGAAAAAAAAAGTGGTGTTTTGTCAGAGGGAAATTGCTTTTATTTCACATGTATGCGCACTCGTATGTAACCCCCTGCACGACTGTGTCCATTAGCTAAATGAGCAGTGGCTGCAATGACTTCTGTAGGGGGAGGAGGTGGGGGAGGAAGGGGGAGGAGGAAGGTGGGGGGGGGGGGGGTAAAGAGCAAGGCCTGCAGGTCATTAATCACGGCCCCCTGACATGCAGAGCAGGAGGCCAAGGCTCCCCTATGCATACAGCTGCTGGGCCACACTCAATGCACAGGCGATGTGTTGACCCACACACACACACACACACACACACACACACACACACACACACACACACACACACACACACACACACACACACACACACACACACACACACACACACTCTCTCTCTCCAAGCGCCTGTGGCTCTCATCTGTCCAACTCCCTCTCTGTTTGTGTCACTCATTTGTGCTGTCAGACACCACCACCACCACCAACTCCTGACCAACCGCAATGCTCCTTTCTCAGATTTATTTTTTACTTCTAGCTTGAGTCAGTGAATGCAACCTTTTTTTAAAACTTTGGTCAAGATAATATCAGATGGATTGCCGTGGAGTCCGATGCAGACGTTCACGTTTCCCTCAAGAAGATTAATCTTCCTGACTTTTGTTGATCCTCTGACATTTTCCTCCAGCTCCACCATGAGGTTGACATTTGTTTTTTCAAAGTGAAACGTCTCCACAATTTATTGGATGGATTGCCGTGAAATTCACTACATACATTCACGCCACCCTCAGCACGACGACGGCGTATTGAGGGCCGTTGTAGGTAAAAAGGAATATAAATTATGGAGTCATGAATCAAGAACAAAACTTGGATAATTCTCATCGATTAAACAAGTACATTTAGGAGACAAAACTCACAAAATATCAAGAGAAAAACAAGAATATTCTCTGAGATTTTAGAGTCATAAATGTCCAAGATTTGTTTTTAGATACTCTCAAAGATTAAAGTTGAAAACAAGAAAATAAACACAAATTAACAAAACAAAAACAAGAATATTCTCAGAGATTATGAAGTCAGAGATTTCCGATAAAAAAATTGCATCGCTTTGCAAGGTTGGATCAACCCGTCAAGTGCAAAAATATACTGATACTGATAGTATTTCTGTTCAGAAAGAACGCAGAAAGAACAACAAAGATAACGTGTATATGTATCTATCAGGACCTTCGCCTTGCTTGGAGGCCGTCCATCAGAGACGACAACGGAAAAAGTAATCTTCTTTTACCTGATAACCCATTGAAACGTTTTACAGTTTATAAAAGAACATTTAAGAAAACATGTATATGTATAATTCATTTGCCCAATACTTTGGTTTATGAACAAATACCTGCAAAACTAATGACATTCCCATCAACCTAAGCTGTACCTTTCTGTTTATTTAGCAAATGTTGCATGCTAACACGCTAACCTAAAACACACATTATACCTGCTAAACATCAGCATGTTAGCACTGTTGTTGTAAGCATTTAGCTAAAAAGCAGCTTCACAGAGACATATCTATGATTTATGTCTTTTTAATTATTTGTTTCTGGTTGTTTTTTCAGAAACCTGACTCATAATTCGTGCTGTTTTCTTTCAGTTGTATTAGTTAAACTCCTCAGAGAGACTGACCACAACCACTTAAAAGAAACTGGGAGCCAAATGTCCTTCTCAAATGAGAGAGGGTGGAGGTTACTTATCCACTATTCCCACCCACGTCTCCACAGTTCATTGCTCTGCCTCCCTAATCTCTTGGTTGCCTCTTTTTGTTTAGCTTATATATATATATAGATATATAGAGATGTATATGAAAGGTCTCTGGGTATTGTAGTTAGAGGTGAGGGCCGGGTCGGTTGGTCTGAGTGAGTCCTGGTCGCAGCTTGACAGCTCCGGTGATTAATGATGACAGACTGTGGAGCAGCTCCTTCATCACATGACAAGCCTTTAACCTCTCAATCACACTAAACCCCGTGCACAGAAAAAAGAAAAGATGGAGGAATCTCAGAGACAGTGAAATAGTTTCTTAACATTTAAAATCCTTAAGTCACAAATTGCAAACATCTGCGCCGATACTTTGTCTGAATTGTCTGTGAGTTACAGATAGCAGACGTCTGACACCCAGAAATAAACTCCTCTGCTTTCATTTTGTCTCCTCTCCAGCTTTATCACTTCATCCATCATCCGATTTTTAAAAAAAGAATAAAGAGGACACAGATGTCAGCCTAAGCTACGCTGATGTTTTCTAAAAAAACAAAACACCATAAAGCTATAACTTACATCCACCCACAGACGGAGAGAAAATACACTTTTTACAGAAAACCACATTCAGACCGAGCTGCTCAAAATATGTACTTGTACTTTACTTACTTTTATGATACTTTATATTTCTACTCCACAACATCTCACAGAGCAATATTGTTCTTTGTACTCAAATGACAGTTGAGTAAGTTTGCAGGTTCAGATTGACAACACTAAATATTATAATAATTAACTCATTTATTATGATTTTTTATTATAGATTAACAACGTATCCTTGTACAAAGGTTCGTAAAAGATCTCAGTACTTCTTCCAAGTAAAGTCAACTTTTAATGATGCTTTTGTACTTTTTGTTTAGTACAATTAAGAATGCACAACTTTTACTTGTAACATAATATTTCCACTTCTTCCACCATTGTTTAAGTATATTGTTATTAATCCTTTGGTTCTTTTACTTAAGTAAAATATCTGAGTACTTCTTCCACCTCTGTTTAAGTTTACTTCTAATTATACTTTTGTACTTTTTGTTAAGTCCAAACTAGAATGTGGAACTTCTACTTGTCACAGTGTTTTTCTACTTCTTCAACCAAGTACAAGATCTGAGTACTTCTTCAACCACTGTTTAAGTATAGTTTTTATTCATACTCTTTACTTTTTAATTTTGAATACGAAACTTTTACTTGTATCAGGGTATTTCTACTTCCTCCACCACTGTTTAAGTATATTGTTTTTAATACTTTGGTTCTTTTACTAAAGTAAAAGATCTGAGTACTTTTACCCCACTATTTAATTATATTGTCATGAATACTTTGGTACTTTTATTTTAGTAGCATTTTGACTGCTAGGCTTTTACTTGAAACAGAGTATTTCTACACTGTTATATCACTACTCTTACTTAGGTAAAAGTTCTGATTACTTCATCCGCCGCCTCTCGTTCCTCATGCCGGTTGTTTAAAAAAGATGTCGACAGAGGGAGTTTAGTGGCGAACAAGAGGGCAAACGCAATTATGGCTTCGTTGCTAATGTGCATGGCCCCAGCTGGTTTTGATCTGGCGGTGCTCTGAAGGGTTTCCTAGCTCGGTTGTCAGCTCTCATGCATCACAGACCGGGTGCTTAACGGAAAAACGTGCTTTGGCAGCGACCAGCGTGGGCCTGGAGGCCAGCGGGTGCTGCTGGGTTAGCCACATGCAGAGGAGGAGGAGGGTGGAGGGTGGGGGTGGTGACACCATCCTCTTCCTCCTGCATCTGGATCCTCACGGTCACATTCCCTCATTCCTTTTTGGGGTTTTTCACCCTCTTCATGAATGTAATTGGTCGGCGTGACCCGGAGCAGACACCACGCCACAAACTTGGGAGGTCAGAAGAGAAAGACTCCAAAATACACACACACACACATATGGACGGCAGAAAAAAGTACAAAAAAAGTACAAACCAGAATGAGAAAGAGATGCCTGCATGGAAATAAGCAGACATGATTACTCAAATACAGTCATTAAGGAGGAAATGTTGTTTTTCAGGCTGTCAGGATGATTAATGAGCGATAGAAAATCCACTCAAACGCTGTTGTTTAGTCTAACCAGCAGACCTGATCTCTGCCACTAACGTAGAACAGACAGGATGTGTGTGTGTGTGTGTGTGTGTGGGCTTGATTTACAAGTCTTATGGGGACGTATATGTGATTACATAGCAACATTGTGGGGACTTGCCTTTCTTTAGGGAGACAAAATGGGGAAAATGCATGTGCTCATAACATAAATCATTATATTTTAGGGTTTAAGGTTAGGATTGGATGGTAGCTGTTGAGGGTTGAGGGTTAGGGTGAGTCTGCAGGAAATGAACGTAAGTCAATGTAGTTTCCCCAAAAGTCATGAAAACCTGACTGTATGTATGTGTGTTTGTGTGTGTTTTGAATCCCTAAAAAAAGTTGAAAGCTTAAAAAGAGAATTTACAGAAGAAAACAGTAATATCGAGTCAGTTTGACACAAAACTCAACCAGAATCGCATCATATATATATGTGTGTGTTTGTGTGTGTAGCAACGTCATCATGCAGAAACCAGGTCATGTGTGAAATCGTTTATAAGAAGGCTTGGAAAAATAGCATTTTGACGCTAAACACACGTACTTCGACCAAATAAAAACCTAAAAAAAAAAAAGCTAATGGACCTGCCCTTTTAACTAATCTTGGTGATATGATAGGTGTGTCACCTGCATTTCATTGTAGCTACTTAATTCTTGATTGTTGGCGATGAGAATTATAAAAGGATAAATTAACTAAGAATGGACAAAACGTGAAACATAAGCTGCAACTGTTAGCGTATCTGGCTAACTAGCTTACAACGAATAGTAGCGTCACTTCCAAGGCCAAGAAACATTTCATTAACTACATTTATGGAGTTATAAGTTACGTTGACGGTGGCGCATTCACTGTTTATTGTTTGTAGAAGCCGGTCCTAGATGCTATCAGAGTTAAACAAACGTTAGCGGCTCGGTTATGGTCTTTATTGCATGGGGAACCAAAGCTAAACTTATTACGTGAGATCTCTTTATTTGCCAAACACACCTGTTAGTCCTCATCCCAAAAGAGTTTTCTCTTGTAACAACGACATGGAAACATACTGCGTTATGTAAGCTAACATCAAGTAGCCAAATAAGTTCATGTCAAAATGAAGGAGAAAGAGTTGCCACACTTAAAATACCAGGAAAAGCTAGCTCTGCACTGCAATACAAGAACATTAATGCTGTTTCTCATTATCAATGTAACCTGAATGTGTGCTTTGACTGACAGGCGTAGCAACAGTAACTAATAGGGGCCATGTTAATATAATTTGCATTCCCAATTTATGTTAATATTGAATGATATTTCCTGTCATTTTTTAAAATATGTGATATTCTGATGTAGCGCAATCACAGACATCTTTTACAGCAAAAATAAATTTAATGCTGCAATAGATCACCTAGTCTACAGTCAACGTGTCAACACCTTCTAGAGAAAATGATCCCTCTATGTGAGCTTTTTCCAGCTCGTTCTGTGCCAGAAAGTTCTCAGAAAACTCCAGATGTTCACCCCAAAAAATCCTGCTGGAAGGCTGATAAGGAATCGGCTTTCAACAGATTGCCTTGTGCCTCAGGACTCCGTGATTTAGTTGCTGTGAATGATGAAACAGTGTTTCAGTGTCTCGCAGCCTGACAGGCTTTCTATAATTATGAAAGCAGCTGTGAGTCTGGGTGACGTCATGTCAGCGGATGGGAAACGAGAAATGAGATGGTAGTTTTTCTAGATTTTTTTGTGTTGATGTATTTGTTAAAAGATGAAATACAATCGCTGGAATGTGGAAATGAAGCACAAAAGAAGTTTGGCTGCAGCTAATTTATTATCTTGACTTCGGAAATAATCTGCTCACTAGCTTTTTCTGCGTAAGATCCAGTTGAAAGCTGTGGGGGAAAGCGAGTAAATAGACCTTGAGTCAGGATTACTTTATAAAACTGTTATTTTAAATATCTATTATTGTACACATTTTTCTTCTTCAATTTTTCAATTAATACAATTTTGTAGGTTTTTCTGCACCTTGAGATTTAGTCAAAAGCTCCAGGAAAGGAGTAAGTAGACCTTGCGTAAGCAGCATTCTGTAAAAAAAAATTGTAAATATCTGCACTGTGATTTCCAGAAGAAGGCTCCAGGGGGAAAGTCTGCATTATTTTATCTATAATTATAGAAATGTTTTTAATCATTTTGTTTGCTTGTTTTATCTTGAACATGAGATCCAGCTGAATGCTCCGGGGAAAAAGCAAGTAGACCTTTTTAGAGTCTGTATTATTTTGTAAAACTGTTAACTTCATTATCTATTTATATACGTTATTAAATGTTTTCCATTAATTTAATTTGCTAGGATTTTCTGGACTATGAGTTGAAAGCTTTAAGAATAAGAAACTATGTGAACTTTGAGTTAATTTAATCTTGTAGACATTTGTTTATGATCTATTAACATTGGTGACCAACAAACAGGTTTCATTGGTCACCAATAGGTGGCATCCCAATCCAACAACTACACTTCCCACTGTACCTTTTAGTGCAGTAAAAACATAACCTAAATCCAGGAAATTAATAAAAACCATTCATCTCATATATCCACTCCAAGACTGGCATCGACTGTCCTACATTCTCGTATCAGCCGCCAACTTATTTCTTAGACTTAATAAACTTAAGTGTTTTTCTGGGCCATATGGGTCAACTTAAAACCTCCAGTTTGGACCTACAGGAAGGATTTCATGGCCTCCTGCTGAACTCAGACTCCCCACAACAGCATCTCAGACTGATGAAACAGGAGCGCTTTCTCCTGTTACATTGAGGGGGGACCTCCTGTTCTGACCCCCGTGGGTCCCCTGTCAGAGCTGTGAGCGACCAGCGTGGGTCATCTATACTTCTCCGAGGGTGTCACAGTGTCACGTTGCTAGGAAATGGCATATTACTGCTGCCAATCATGTGGTAACTGGAGCGACTGCAGGGACGTCATCTCGGCTCTGATGCTTATCAGGATCCTACAGCATCTATACGTTACATCCCGTCTGATTGGTTTGACTTGTTCGTCATTGTTAAGACTGACTATCTTATTAGGGTGCTGTTGCTTTAAGGTGACGATGCTTTTACTGCAGAACAAGAGGAATGTGAGCTGTTTCCATGTGGTCTTCTTGTATGCTTTGCTCTGTCGACGCGGAAGTAAAGCACACCTAAAGACATAAATCATGTGATTCTCTAACTGTAAAAATAGCCACTGGCACAAATCCCTTCAAAGCCAGGCTGAAAAGAAAAGTTTACATATTGCTTTCATTAGTTGTTCAGAGCAGACACACTTAAATACGGGATGAAATGGTGAAAATAAACTAAAAAACCTAAAGGTTTAGGAGATATTTCTTGTTTGTACCATGTTTTGTTTTGTTGTTTTTAAATCAAGAAGTCACATGTACATACATTAGATTTTGTTTTCCAAAAAGGAACTACAATGTCCTCTCTACACTTGTTTCAAGGAGAAAAGAGCAAATTGAATGGAAGAAGTGCAACAACTTGGCATCATAGAGCCTGAGATAATCACCAAAATCTGCTTGTTATTAGAGATACAGAGTAAATAAAAGCAATTAAACTTCAAAATGTCCTGTATGAAAATGAATGGAACTTATAAAAGGAATTGTGTTAGACCAGGACAATAGAAATGAGGACAACAGAATTTACATGTTCAGTGTGATTTATTTAACAAAATATGACCTCCACTTTAACTGGAAACCACCACAGGGCTCCAAATTTTACATAAAAAATATCACATCTCATTTTTATTGATTTGCTGTGGAAATAATAATAAAAAAGCTGAAGAGTTCAGAGAGAAAAAAAGAGAGAGAGAGAGAGGGAGAGAGAGAGAGATGTGGTTTCAACATTCGTTCACGAGGAAGTTCTTAAGACGTATTCGACATCTGTCATCTGGGCTTCCAACATGTCTGCTCAGAGGGTTTGTAAAATGAGAATAGATTTATATGGTAAACAAGAAAAGCCAGATCCCCGGTTAAAAAATAAATACAGCTTCTCAGTAGGAATAAACAAAACATAAAGGAACCAAAACAAATCATCTCAAGCCATCGGGCTGGATAAACAGTTAAAGAGTGAATGCTGTGTCGGGCTTCACATGCATCTCTCTGCAGGGAGAAAAGCGACTGTGGCCAGACTCGCATCGGCCCACGGCTGCAGCTTATTGCCATCCCTGCCACACCACATTTTTCCGCACTAAATCATCATCATTTGCAGCGAGAAAACCCTGAACATCCCAGAGCTATTACGCAGCGTCCAACCCATCAATTTGCAGAGCCCGAGGGGCGGCAAAAGTCACCCAAGGGCAGTCGTTTGTGCCGCAAAAAAAAAAGTATCCCAGCAATGTGTGCAGACATGCAAGAGCCTCACGTGGTCCTCTGATCTTTAGGAGTGGAGCCTGATTAGAAAAACACAGAATCTCAAATATAGTGTGTTAAGAAAGTGTGAAGATGCACTCAAGTCTAAAATCCAGGATTTTCCAGCACCATCCACATCCTAGTTCCACTTGAATCCAGTCAGAGGAAGCAGCAACTTGCCGCAATTAGGTCAAAGCTAAAAGTAATAGTCTGGCATTTGGGAAAATTCGCATATCGGCTTTCTGGTTGAAAAGTTTAAATGAGAATAATGGCACCACTCTTCTTTCTCTCTATTAAATGTGAAGCTACAGGCAGCAGCTGGTTAGCTTAGCTTAGCACAAAGCATTGAAATAGAGGGAAACAGCTAGCCTGACTCTGTGCAGCAGCACCTCTGAAGCTCAATTTATTAGCACGTTATATCTTGTTTGATTAATACCTACAAATACTAAAGTGTGTGCATTTAATTTACCATTTTTCAAGGGGTTATTTGCAGGACAATTTTTTTGGATGGATTCCAGGCGTGTTGATGGAAATTGGTCCTCCATAAAATAGCAAAATTATGTTTTTACACTTTGTTTTTATGTATCAAACAAACAAGATTTAGAGCTGCTGGTTGGTGCATTTTGTTCCAAGCCCTCTCACGGGGAAACTGCTAACCAGGCTAGCAGTTTCCCCGTTTCCAGTCTTTGTGCTAAGCTAAGCTAACCGTGCTGTAGTTTCATATTTAAGAGAAAGATACGAGAGTGTTATCAATCTTCTCAGCGGCCTCTATGCCAGAAAGCGAATAAGCGCATTTCCCAATATGTCGAACCGCTCCTTTGAACATACGAGTGGACGGTGTGTATCACTGGTAGCCCAGAGCAGATGCAGATCCAAGTCTTTGACTGTAGAGGGCGTAGTGCGGGTAGTACGGGCCTGTGGTGGGCAGAGAGTGCAGGGAGATGGAGGAGGGTCCCGGGGGCAGGTGGACCTTACTGTAAGGGTGATAGCGAGCTAAACCCAGGCCGGGCGGCGCCCTGAGAGAGAGGGAGCCGGGCATGGAGCCGGGGCTGCTCTGGTGGGGGGGCAGGTGGAGGTGGCAGGACCCCGGTCCGGAGGAGGACACGGAGAGCATCTTACTGTCCATCCCGGCGGTCAGCGCCGTGTGTGTGCGCAGGTGAGCCAGGAGCTCGTCGGACGTGGCGAACCGCTTGTCGCACGGGCCCCCGCCGACACCCAGTTGCAGGCGTGGGGCTGCGGGTCGTTGGGGAGCATGAAGCCGTACGTGTAGAGGGGATGCGAGAGGGAGGAGGACACGCTGGACGACATGGAGCTCGGGTGGAGGGAGTGCAGCGGGTGGGACGGGTACACCAGAGGGAAGTTTGACTTTAAGGCCGGGGACGGGTCGTGGATGCAGGAGTTGCAGTTGCTACCGCCGAGGTGGGACATGCTCGGAAAGCTCAGACAGTAAGGGTCCCTGCATAGACTCTGCATGAAGGACGGAGGGGAGGCGCCCGTGAGAGGGCTGGAGCTCGGGTGCTTTCCCGGTACCCCCATGCCGAGGCCAGATTTTGTCGGATCGAGCCCGTGATGGAACTGGGACGGGTAGCCGGCGTAAGCCCCCACGACGGACCCGTGGTAGCCCATATTAGAGGAGGGCAGGGGGAAGAGCTGGCTCGTCTTGTAGGGAGAAATGGGCGTAATGCGTCCGGGTCCGAGGTGAGGATGGGCGGAGTCCGCTTTACCCCCCTCGTGGGTGGAACCGCCGTCGGAGCTGCTGTTACTGCAGTTCGTGACGGCTCGACCGTGGCTGGAGTTGGCGTGGTCGTGCGGACTGTCCGAGCCGGCTTTGTTTACGTCCGCGTCCTTTTTGGGATGATTATTATTGCTGCTGGTGGTGCTGCTGGTGGTGCTGGTGGGACTGCCTTGCTCGTGTGCAGCTTCTCCACCAGGAGGATGAGAGTGTGGCTGTCCACCTGGAGACTGGCTCGGTTTGTGATGCTGCTGCTGAGTTTGTCCTGGTGGGGTGCTGCTGCTCGCTCTGGAGCTGGGAGAGGCAGCGTGGGCCGGATAGGACTGATTGGTTGAACTTCCGTTAGCGGTGACATTATTGCTGGGCACCCTGAACCCCACTTTATCACCACTGTTGTTGGAGCTGCTGCTGGTGACTCCGTCTCTGCGAGAGTCTCCACTGCCTTTGTTGTAGGGCTTGAAGCTACACTTGTCCTCCAGGGAGGGGCGGATCTCCCCGAGCTTCAGGCTGGAGCCGGACGACCGACTGCTGGACTCCTTGTCCCCCTGGCTGCTGGAGGAGCCGTGCTTGGAGGAGGACGGAGGGTCCGGTTTACCGATCTGAGAGCAGGTCTGTGCCAGCAGGGCCAGGGGACTCTTCTTGGCATCCAGCTAGGATAAAAGAAAGATTTGTATTAGCACTGGGATCTTTTTTTTTAAGGTTTTGAGGCACATTTCAGTAAGCAAGTCTCAGTAAGCAACGCCTGTAAACTGTTTTATTAGCTGTTTTATTTGCTTAATTTGAACTAGACAATAGCAAGTAATTAGCAATTAATCTGACTTTTATTTTCTCACTTAATCCTTTTCACTATAAAACATTAGAAAATAGTGGAAAATTCCCAATAAGATTTCCCAGAATCCAATAGAACGTATTTAACTTTAACTTGTATTTAAATAATAAAACAAGCTAAATATTCTCTGCTTCAAGCTTCTTAAATAAGACGATTTGCTGCTTTTCTTTCATAATCATAAACATATATCATAAACTGAGTATTTGGTTCAACAAATGAAAACAATAAACATTTTGGTCTCTGGTCAGTTGTGTGTGTGTGTGTGTGTGTGTGTGGGGGGGGGTAATTGTTTTTTTTAACATTTAAAAAAAGTGGCTTATTACTGACTATTTGATTAATCGACTAGTCGCTCTAATTAAAACAAGTTGTCATTACCTGAGTGTGTTAATAGGATTAAACAGTTTGTATGACAACAACAACAACAACAACAACAACACTGAGGCAGAGAAGCGTCTGTCTGTCTGTTTGTTGGGTTTTATTCTCTTCATGAATTTAAACCTGGATGACTTTGCATTTCACACTGCAGTGGAATCAGAAAACACAGCAGTGCAAACAAGAAAAAAATGATAATAAATCCTCTCTAAATAATAAACATGTGTTTTTTTTTTTAATTAAAGAAAAATAAATAAATAAATAAATACCTCGATGCTCACTGGCGCAGGCGTCAAAGGCTGTAAATATTCCGGGTGGAGCAAGTGTCCAGTGTGCGCCGTCAACATCTTGAGGACTCGGATGGGAAGCCGCTTTGCCTGCCGAAGTGGGTCCAGAGGGGTCAACAGAGACACCACGGCACCGGGACGAGGCTTCGGACTGTCGCTGGTCTCACTGGGCTCGATCCGCTTACTGAGTGATCCTAAGGGGAGATATTTCATTGGAGACAGGGCGCTGCGCTTTGGGTGGATGTGCGTAATGGGCTGCTTTTAGTCCAGAATAGTGTTTAAATAATGTAATCCATGTGGTTATGATAGAAATAAAACACACACACACACACACACACAGATGGACGTCCTTAAATGTCCCGAAGGACGGAGAAGCCTCTCAGCTCGAGCATCACCGACACCATACTCCAAATGTTAAAGCCAGAAAACCCAAAACAAGTCCACTGGGTGGATCACGCGTAAAATGGAGACAGTGTCCGTCCTGTTGAGTACATATATATTAAAAAAAAAAACAGAAACAAAAGAAAAGAAAGACCAGAGTTGACTTTATATAATCCAAGTGTTGGAGTTGGAGGGGGAACGTCCCACTACGTGCTCTCCGTCCGGACTTCAGCTTCTCACTGATCACAAGCGAGGAGATGGGAGGAGAGGAGGCGCGTCAGGGAGGAGCCACTGACGATCCTCTGCCTTCAGTGGGGGAGGAAGCACCAAAGGTAGAAATGCTGCAGTATAAAAGTACTCTGTTACAAGTACAACTCAAAAATGTAAAATATTATGTAGAACAGTCCCATTTCAGATTCATATATGATATTGCATTGGTGCATTAATGTGTTTGAAACTTTAATGTTGCAGCTGGTGAAGGTGGGGGGTCGTTTAAATTACTTTAAATACTGTTTGGCACTCATAATATCTAATAATGTATTAGTTGATTTATATTTTATATTAGTCTTAATCTGTAAATGAACTTCATGTATCATATAAATGCAGTAAAAAGTGCATTCGTCTCCAAAATGTAGTGGAGTAAAAGTACAAAGTATAGCAGAAAAGCAAAACTACTCAAGTACAAGTAAATTGTGCCAAAGTGCAGTATTAATTAATTAGTACTTGTTTTAATGTACTAAGTACCATTCCACCGCTGTTTTTACTGTTTATAAGTTTGAATTCTGTGAAATATAGAAGTTTATTACATTTCGGTGGGTAACTCATAATAAAACCTTTTAAAACATTTAAACAAGTTAATCTTAGCATTAAATATGCAACAAATGGGTTATGCACTGATAAACGGTGTCATGGACTTGCTGGTTATTAGGAAAACAACGTGATACTTTGATTCTATTTGAGGGGGATTTTTGGAGTTCTTATTTGCCTCATTAATCATCTGTCATTCTTCCCTCTGTACTTGTTGAACCGAGGTCAAGCCGGGCAACAAGTGTTTATCTTTATACAAAGACCAACTGTCCCAAAAAAAAAAAAAAATGATCCATTTAATTAAATTTCACGCAAAAGGCCAAAATAATCTCATCTATCTGTTGTGCATTTACAAACTGGACAGCATAGAATTGGTGGTTAAAGATTTTGTCAGCCATGACTGAGAGAAGTGATATGATCTCCAATGAGGTTTTGGTACAAATCATGAGCGTTGGATTATAAGGTTCAATCTCAGGGTTCAGTTTTAACATCTTTGACATATGTCCGTTTCAACCCAAAAGGTTAGTCTAAATGGAAAACTTAACTTTTTCTCAAAATGTCAAACGGTATAATTTCCAGCTCGTGAAACGTAGATCTAAAAGGCATGAGCAGGAGTTTCACCGCTGACAACTTCACAGAGAGGGATACCATGAATGCACCGCGATGCATGCGGTGCGTGAACCCCCTTATTAAAAACTAAAAATGCACTTTTGTGGGTGTCATGGTGCAGAGAACAAAGTCAGTGAGCAGTGGAAATAAGTCCTATGGTCACATGAGTCATCGCTCACTCAGCTGTCGACAAGCAGATGAGTACAGGGCAAACACCAAAAGGGTTTTAGCCGGTTCACATGCTTGTTATTCAGAGCAATTTGGGTTAAGATTAAATTTGCACACACAGAGGTGAATGTATATTTTTAAATGCAGTGTGACTTACACTGATGTTATCAAAGTAATCAAGTTATAGATGTCTGTACATGTATGGGCACGTTGCAAACAGGAAGTGATAATAGCTAATTCGGCATACTTTTAAGCGGTGCCAAGAGGTTAAACAAATATAGGCTTAATTCAAATGTATTAAGCAGCTGTTGTATGTCAGCTTCTATCAGTTGTATCATGTTAACAGCTTTTGCGATTATTATTATACATCAAATGACCCACTCGACTACCAAATTACATGCATTTACTGTACAGTATGTTCTTTTACACAACCTACTTAAAGTCACAGATCAAACAGGAAAAGACGTAAATTTAGTTGACAGACGCACAAACAGGACAGGTCACATATTTTCCAAACACTTAATTCTCTAACCTTTAAAGTTCACACACCAGTTTGCAAGTCATTCAACATAAATCATTCTGTTGCTGTAGTGTACAAGAGATTATATGTTGTATAGTTATTTTTTATTTTATATTTTGGTTTTGTAAAAAAATATCTTAATCTAGGACCATCATTGTCGCGACAATTTGGCAAATGTCACTGAGATAAAAGGACTTTAAAAAAATGCAATCAGGAAAGTTTTGTATGAATATTTTAAGGTTTAAGACATGCTCTCATTTCCTTTAATTAAAAAAGTTCAGGTACGTTCGACATGTGCTGCGACGGATCATTTGTGTTCTGGCTTTTGCTCTGAGAATGAATAAAATCAATAAAGAACACAGAAAATGTCACCAGTCTATTTTTTTTTTTTTTTTTTTTTTTTTTTTTTAAATTCATGCAATTTATACCGAGGAAGAAAAACATGATAAAGACGGATCGCCTCAATATTAATGTTTCTATAAATCTGGAATGTTAATAACTTTATAGCATTACCGCCTGCTGACTGACTTTGCAATGAGCTAATTTTGTTAACCTAATTATACAATGAATTGGTTAAAGTACTTAAAAATTACGGCTGACAAGAGCTATTAGCAGCAGCCCAAAATAGTCTCAGTCTGAGAGTCTTTGATTCTTCTCAATCCTTTGCAGCCTCAATTGAGTGCGAAATCATTCCTAATCCCTCACAACCTGTGGGCAAAAAAGGCTGCATAATGTGAATTAGTTGACGGATATTTGTACATATCCTGCAGGGTCCTTCTTAATCTTCAAAAGGAATGGTGCACATGTAAATATAGGGAAATGGGTAATAAATGAATACTCTAAAAGCACATGTAGATTATTTTGAAAAATGTATTTTACAAGACTTGTTAACTATGTGAAATCAGCACTAGGGACTGTTTACAAAAAAGGACTTTGGCTAAAGCAACTGTCGGCTTGACCTCTAGCCCTGAGCAGCAGAAACAGCCACTCTCAGCAATCCATCAATGTCCAATTTGTGATAAGAAGCAGAGAGTGGGAGCTCCATCTCATCAGCAAACAAGGTCACAGTCTGCACCGCTGTGGAGGAGAGAGCACTTGTGTGGCTTTAGGGGGGAAACAGAAACAGCAGGAGTAGTTGGTTTTTATCCTCGCTAAGTGTTGGCATAGAACAGTAGTTGTTGGAATACAGGTATGGATCTACATCATGGTATCAACAATTTAATCCAACTTTAAATATATAAATTAATCTGTGAACAACAGTATTTACCAGTGCTTCTCCTGCAGATTTGTTTTCTTTCCTTACATAAAACTGCAGGTCTGAAAGAATTTCTATTTATGCAACATGTTCGAAAGACAAAAGAGCTGGTTCAGGAGAAAGTAAAACACTAAAGTCTGCATGCATCAGTCTTTAACATAAATTCACAAAGAGATAAAGGTCGCTGAGTAGGTTGATTGTTTTCACACATAAAATCATAATTAATATAACTAAAAGTATCTAGGAATGGTGCAGTAATTTGTTTTACTAGATTTTGCAAAGAATGACATCATTATTGATTCCGATGAGTAATGCAGGTTTAGTGGCAACATCCATGTATTTGTAGATATTTAAACCTGCAGTAACTATTGTTTTTTTGGCCACTTGGGGGCAGCGCAACAAGCTGTAAATACAACACTGACATATTATCACCTTATGAAGTTATATGGCAAATTAGTTAGAAAACACTGGCCTTACTTCAGCAGGTTTTTTTTAACAGAGGCACCTCGCCTGAAATAAGGAGTTGGAGATTATTACATTTTTATCAAATATGATTTTTTGTATTTATTATTATTATTTTATTTGTATTATTATTATTATTTTATTTGTATTATTATTTATTTTTTATAAAATATTATTACTTGTACATTATCGAACTTGTGAAGGACAGTCTTACTTTTTTTAAAAATTAAAATCATTGCAGCAAAATTAGAGATATGGCATCTACATTACCCACAATACAACTCGACTCAGTCAGTTTGACCAGAGACTTGGTTGTGTTATGCTAATAGCAGCTAACGTAGCCTTAAACAGAGATTAGCAGCAGGCTACAGATGTCTAGTGAGTTCACTTCTTTCTTACTCAACAACCCCAGACACCAACTGCAAACATACTTTTTTTCCCGGGTTCTTAGTCTGGAAAACCCCTTTTCCAAAACGGGAAACAATGTGCAGGTGCAGATCTCTCCAGATTGAGTAATATTAGTGGGAGAATAGGAGTGTGGGGGAAGAGAGAAAGGAGAAGGTCAAACACTGTCAAAGAGGCCACAGTAAACAAAAGAGCTTTTCTCTTTAACTTCTCGTGACTTGCCTTGAAGTCAGTCATTAGCAGAGACAGGTTTCCTCTTGTTCCCTCATCGTAAAAACATAATCAAAGCGGCAGCACAACGTAAAACAATGAAAAATCAACATAATGCATTCATTAGCTCGCCTAGAATATGTCCAATGATTAAGTCTGTCTACCTGTCTTTCCCTAACATTTTAAAATCATTAAAGGTTGTTTTGTTTCAGCACACACACATTAAAACACACTCTTTCTCAGTAGCACAGATGCATTTTGTACGTCCTGTGGGTGGAACGATCCGGAGAGATCCGGCTGCCAGAGGACGCCAGCCTGCAATCAGATTGTACTGTGCTGTTCAGTGAAATTTCATCTGACATCAAAGATAGTTTTTCACACCCCTCTAGATTTGGCTTTTTGTACAGGATCTCATTCCAAAAACTCAGAGCTGCCTGCTGGCGAAATATACATTCTTTAAAGCAGCTTTTTATTAAATACATTTAAATAGTAAGAGAAATACTCTACATTTAAAGACAATGGAATGTGGTGTCTTCTATTGTAATTGAGCCTTTCCCAAAGACAAGAGCAAACCTGTATGTTTAAGTAGCATTACATTACATTATTTTGTGGGTTTTCCAGGTCACAAAAGGAGAAAAGAAGAACGTTCTTGACTGGTACATCCACTGTGTGGGAGCCAAGAAGCTACTAATACAGAGTTAAAAGGAACGTTAGCATCTCTGTACATCCAAACAGGACATGTAGCTGTAGCCCAAATCTTTTAGCATTATGTCATGCATGTAGCCATCAAGTGTGTTTATATTTTATATGGGGTGCTCACATAGACAGTATATAAGAAATGGCCGTAGTCACTCATTGGTATTTGGACTACAGCATACTCTGCTTTACAATGTTTACTGAGGGAATAAATCAAGAGAGAAGTAGAGTCATATTCTCATAGACTTCTATACAAGTAGAGGAGTCGCCCCCCTGATGGACATTAGAGAGAATGCAGCTTTATAGGCACTTGGCTTCACTTTTCAGAAGCCTTGCAGCCTGGGTCGTATTTTAAAACAAGTCGGCCAGAGACGTTATGGAGGTTATTTAGCTACCTAGCTTCAGCTTTAAAAACACTATTAAAATGTCAGCAGAATAAACGGTTGATGCCTAGAAATGAGAAGCATATTTGTCATGCTAGGATGGAAAGTTAACTTATATTAGTACCACGCTTCACTTACAAGTATAGATATCTGACATCCAGTCCTGCAAAAAAGTACTTTTCTACTTTTACTTTTGAGGGCATGTGATAGATCTAGTGGACCTTTGCTTGACTGCTGCAGGGAAATTGATTGTGACTGCACAGCCCTGGAGGCGCTAAACAAACCTTTCCATTGCTGCCCGTAGCCTTCGCTCCACACAGTAGCTCGGCAATCATTCACCATTGATCTCCCCTCTGTTTGAAACACTTCGACAGATGCAAAGCGGAGGCCAGGCTTATCACATTTGTCAGGGCTTGTGCCGCTGATTTATCTAAAGCTGACGTCCGTCTTGCTCACACGGTTTGGAAGTATCACACCACACTGCAACATATCCTTATTGAGAACATAAACACCAATGGAATTACAGCTTTTTGCTGGTAGAGAGGCATTCCTAATAAGATTTGAAAAGCCCATCTACAATCTGGAAGTTGCCCAATAACAAGTACATATAAGGATTGAGATGAGACAGGAGGATTTGAGGCTAAAGGTAAATGTTAACAAGCAAGGCAGTATGGTTTAGCTCGTATATCACATGGCATTGACTTATTTAGAGGAAATTATCATGTCATATGTTGGGAAATGCTCATTTATGCAATTGTGCTGTTTAGTTTTGGTTGTGCATATGATACAGATGCCATAACGATGAGTTTACTGAAATGTTGATCAAAACCACAAGCCCTTAATAGCAGAAATTCAGTTGTAAGACAGTTTTGAAGGGAACTACACAGCCTTTTGGTTGTTGTAAAGTGTATAAAAGCACTGTCATGACAGAGAACAATGGAAAAGAAAAGATGAGATGGGAAGCTTTTAAAACTGCTAGAGTCGGCCTGTAAATAAACTGTATGCCGTCAGACTAATAAAGTAATACCAGCGACGTCACACAGTCTGTTGAGTGCTAAATGTGTCCTCTTAGAGCCATTTTGTATGTCCAACAGATTCCCCGTGTTGATAAAGAGAAAGAGGGCGACACAGAAGTCAATTGCTCTCAAACTGGATCCCCATTAATCCTGGGCCTGTCTATAAAATCAAAGAAGAAGCAGTTAGCTGTAACAGAGCGCTGGACCAGGAACTATGTCACGCATTGATTCACCCTGTTCAATAAGTTACACTGATAGAAAACCCTGTGGGTTATTCAAACAGAGCCGCGGAGGGGGAGGCAGGGAAGGCGCTCTCTCTCTCCTCGCATGCTCCCCACTTTGATGGCTTTATTTACTTAACCCGCAGCACAACCCTCATCCATAAATGTCAGGAATGAATCCACGCACCATTTAGAGAAAACCCAAATGCGAGCTGCACCAAACATAGGCTGTGCTCCTGCGTGCCTTCAGCTGCATAATCACCAGTCAGCGGCGACCATTTCCAACCCAAAAAATACAACACATCATTTACAGAAGGAGAATATGCATTTCAGCGTTCGTCCCACATCTGTCATCACTCAGCACACACCACACGCCTCCTCTGCTTCGCTCCCTCAAGACATGCCAGCAGAGCAGACAAAGTCTGTCATAACACTTGACTTGTGGTTTAACAGACTATGGCAACACTGGAAGGTGGTAAATGAGATTGCTTTCTTTGTTTGTATTTCTGTCTTTGCAAATAAATCAAACCGAGAGCGTGCATGTTGTGCTTCGAATAAAATCTGCAGTGACTCTGTATAGCCACCTTGCTTTCTATTACTGTCAGACATGCAATATGTCCCGTAGGCGAAAAGGTGTCCGGTTTCAATTCTGTGTGCCGTCGTGACAGCTGAGGGAAGCTGAGAGGTATGAGGGCGGCCATATTGTGCCCTGTCAGTCAGAGAGGGGGAAGAAGAAAGCGCTGTTGTCAAACCACTTGTCAGGCTTTGATGTAACAAAGGGAGGAAGAGCTCAATTAAAAGGCCATTATTGTGTAAGTAAATCAACGCCCATCAGCCATGTCACTTCAAACAAATGATCCCCACCCGGCTGCTGCAGTCTCATTTATTTCACGCATGATAGTTAACTGCAGAGATCAAGATAAAGGACGCAGTTATCGCTCGGCTGCAATGTTCGGAGACTTGGAGGGGATGAGGAATTGTTTAAAATGAAAGCAGCACTTAGTCTTATTTACAGTATGTTTTACGGCTAATTCTGAAGATCACGCGTGGCAATCCTGTTTCTAATGCTCAAAAAGTCATGAATTATTCTGTTGATCAGTCTACATGCCTCTCCTTTAGTTTGCGATGACAAAGTGCTCTATTTAGGAAGTTAGATTGAAATGTCTGGGGTCTAATTTATCGCTCCAGGATGAATACATGAATGTGAAGCAGCACCATATTTCACACGTGCTCCGCCCCCACCCTCGGACAGAATATTATTACCGCTGCCCCAGAAAGTTGCGTAGGGAACCGTTTTTCACCTGAACAAGCATTACGGTGTCATGTTGAACATTATTCACCATGTGCGGAGAGGTCTGACACGCCGTGAAATATTTTCTGCGCTGACCTCAGATTTCTGCTGATGTATAGAGTTTCCCCCCTCCGGCTCCAAATGTACGGCGAACTTTAGAGGGTGAGATAATCCAGTCGTGATTTTCCACAGAATCATAAATACAGATTTACTCCTGATATCTTTGAAGCATGGATTACTCTTTTTCCAGTGTGTTCGCCTCCTGCTGTTTCACTCCCACTTGCTCTCTGTAACTCAAATCCATGTGGGACGTTGACTCAGAAACTTCTGCTCAAAGAAACATCTGTTGAAAAGATTACACTTTCATGTGTTATTCTGTGTGTAAATAACATAAATATACTTCATATTAACACTAATACAATCAATTGAACTTATTCAAGGAGCATTAGACAGCTTTTGGTTTGATTCCAAATATGTAACACAAAACTAAGTTAGACTATATAAATATATAACCATCATGGAAAATCTCACGTTCTTCCCATTCTGCTGACATTGTATGTCTGCAACATTATACTGCAAAAGTTAGCATGTCCTGCTAACTAGGTTAGGCTACTAGTAGTAACCGATTGCTTGGCCTTGCTGCAGCTTTCTGAAGAACCGCTTATCCAAACAACTTCAAACTCGACACTAATCTTCCTTGTCTCCTCAGCAATACGCCCGCCAAAATATCCGTATATATGTAGACATGGCCTTAGACTCTGTCATGAGGTTCTGGTTTTAAAATGAGTCGACCAGAGAAGATGTTATCAAGCATCTTAAGTAGCTGATGTTAATAAGCTAGCCAGCTAGCTACACCTAGCTAAAAAAATGGCGACTAGAAAATGACGCTTTGGTAAATACGTTACACTATAATGTGTTATTTTGTGGGCACAAGTTTTCTCCTTTCTTGCAAAAGACATGTAGCTTTAGCCTCAGCCCTTTGCATTATATCATGTATGTATTAGCTAACTAACTGCAGCTGAAAAAGCTTTTCACATTTCAGCAGGAAAAGTTGTCGAGTAGGAATGAAAAGCCTCACACATGTGGTAAAAACACTTAAACTAAGGTATTATTTTGTGGGTAAAAGTGCAAGTTTTTCTCCTCACTTCCTGCCAAATCGTGTTGTAAATTCGTCACAGCGCGGCCACATCCAGCCTCAGTTTTCACTGTCTCATGTATCAATGTGCATTTGTGAATACATGTGGGTGATGCCGGTGAGAGGTTACCGCAGATTGTCACGAGGATAACAGAACTAAAAGCACTTTCCTTCTGCTGTCATCCGTGATGAATGGGTTTCAGAACAAGACCGAGCATATATTATATCACCTGTAAGGTATACACACTGTTGAGACCATAACTCTCCTTATTCACCAGGAAAAAAAAGAGAAGTATGGCGTTGTATATTTCCCCACTCGACACGTTTACAAGCCCTCCCTATTGTATAAACTCAGTGATTGGTATTTCAAAGCACCTTGTCAGGCCGAGTACTGAGTGCTGCCAGCTGCCTCAGCTACCTCTGCAAACAGTGGGAGGCATTGCAGAGAGGGAAAGTAAGACTGAGAGAGTTATTGCCTCTGCAAAGTCGAGTGCCTATTAAAAAACTCTCTCTTGTGTCTGTAAATTTATAGTGTTTGTGCTCGCTGCTGTTAAAATCAAAACCATTGCCTGGCCGGGGTTGTTCATTCCTCAAGAACCAGTTGGGAGAGATTTCTGCCTTGTTACAGGAAAGCCCCGAACGTTGAAAAAACAGTGGCCCAACGGGCAAAAACTACAACATTTTCTTAGATAAAAGGGCTTTTTTCTGTATCAACATGGACAGATGAGATTTATCATCTAGTCAGAATGTCATAATTGAGGCTCTGAGTGGATTTTTGGCTTTTCTCATCTTTATGTCGTCTCTCTCTCTCTCTTTCTCTGTAAGCCTTGTCACAGCCTGTTACAGTCTATCTGGACACTCGCATATATTTTCATTGAAGCCTGAGCCAAAGAGAATTATTGTTGTGTAAATCTCGCCTATTTTCAAAGGATCACAGTAGTGGTAAGTCACACAGTTTACGGTTTGTCACGCATCGACATGTGCTCAACAATATCAAACGGACAACGTGGAGGAAAGACAGGAATGTTTCATCAACAAGTCCAAAACGTTACATCGCTCATGTGGTACTTATTGAAGCCCGTATCCGCCAGGAATGGAGAAGAAAAACAATTGATGCATGCTAAAAATCAAAGTCAAGTCAAAATTATGAGATAGTAAGTCAAAGTTTTTACTTTTATAGACAATTAGAGATCCGATTACATCTGCAACTTGCATTGTTTCACTATGTTTTACTGGGGGGAGGATTGAACTCGTATCCGCCAGGAATGGAGAAGAAAAACAATTGATGCATGCTAAAAATCAAAGTCAAGTCAAAATTATGAGATAGTAAGTCAAAGTTTTTACTTTTATAGACAATTAGAGATCCGATTACATCTGCAACTTGCATTGTTTCACTATGTTTTACTGGGGGGAGGATTGAACTTGTCACGTAAATTGTCAAACAAAGGAAAAAAGAAAAAAAGCTAATTAAATACAGAACTGCGCTTCCAATTTCATTATCAAACCTGTTTTGTGTATCTCTTAAGAAAGTCAATTTTCCATCTTGTCCACAGTTTTCTTTATATATTTATAAACCTATTCTTAATTCATGTTATACTTGACAGTTTTCCTTTTTTTATAAACCGTTTTTTAATTTTACCTATGCACTGATTGATATATTCATTTAGACTTACTTATCAATAATCCTTCATTTTTATTGCATATTTTAACATGAATTGAACAATAAACATGACATATCTAATATAATCTAAATATCTAATAATTAAATCAATTTATTGGTGAATTTATGATATTATTTCTAAATTAATTGATCAATTTCTGCTTCTATTGACTAAAAGCATATGAATGAATAAAATGCTATATAAACATTTGCATGACATCTGCGGTCCTCCATACAGCACAGCTAGTGTTGACCATAGTGACTGGGTAAGGGTTTTAAAAAACAAATTGCACTTCTATTTGTTTTTCTATTTGTCATTATTGTCTTCTTTTTTTTCTTGTTATTTCTTTTTTTTCTTTTCTTATTAAAAACATATTGGTTTATTTAATTATACATTTTAAAAAATAATAATTAATTTTTAATTTTTATCTAATGACCTAAACCTCTTATACTAACAGTGAAACACACTTTAATCTTTTATTTATTTATCTGTATTTATTTATTTTTGTCATGTAGCCAATCAGAATAGGAGAGGGATCCTGACAAATCAGCCTAGAACAACATATAAATGCCTACAATCATCAAATTAAGTTTTTAAATTAGGCTGCCACCCAGAGCACACACAGAGGAATATCATTCTGACACTTCGTCACCCTCCGGGGGTGAAGAACGGACCCTTTTTGATGTGTGATCCGCCAAGGCCTCGCATCGGCTGGCAGATTTTATCAGCAAACAAGACAGCCAAGCAGAGAGAGCACATACTAAATAAAAAGGGGGGGTGAATGATAAAAATGTCAAGGATTATCTTCAGTTTGTGGGGCTGCTGTGATGTCGTATCAAAATGGATTTGGTGGAAATGATTTGGCAGGAAAGAGAGGTGATGATGGGAGGAGGGGGGGAGGCAAGATACAACAAGAGACGGTTGTGTTATGTGTGTGTTTCCTTCTTTATTCAAATTGCTTATTTTTTTCTGTCTTGACTATAATCTTATTACTGATATTGAAACATTTAGCAGTCAACATGAAGATGCCACTTCAAATTTTGTTACTTGTGCATAATTGAGGCGAGGAAGATCTTTTTGTAAAAGTAGGAAACTTACTGTTTACAAACTGTAACTACCAAAAACACATCCATCTTTTGACCTTTAATCTTGTGAATTTAAACTTAGGAGCTGTGGATAAATCAAAGACATTTCTGTGTTCGTGCCTCAAACAAAGGGACCATTTGTTCCAGACTCTTCCATCCAAGAATCTAACTCGTTTTTAAATATCCCCATCTGCACGGGTATCAGAGCGGCAGCCATCTTTTTTTCGACAGAGTGACAAACGAGGGGCGTTTCCTCTGGCACCGTCAGCCCATGTGGAGAGCACGCAAGGTATAAGGGAGCTAGGACTCCTGGAAACGTTGGAAGGTTTTATCATTCCCAGCTGGCTACCGGTTTCCAGGAAATGACTGGCAGTCGAGTGAGGACGTCCTCAAAATACGTAGTTTGAATGTTAAAATCAATATGGGAGTTGTTTTCTGCCAGTAAAGGAAAATAAAAGTAAAAGAGATGACACCAGGATCCAACCCTCTGGTTCTGCCGAGTGAAGCCAATGAGGAAGAGTCCAAAAACTTGAATTCTCTCTACTGTCCAGCAGGGGGCGACTCCTCCGGTTGCAAAAAGAAGTGAATAGAAGTCTATGAGAAAATATCCTACTTCTTACTTGATTTATTCCCTCAATAAACATTGTAAACATGAGTTTATGGTCTCAGTCTCTAGTTTCAAGTGTTCTTCAATACAGCATGATGTTCATTTCGTAAATTATGCTCCATTTAGAGTCAAATAGACCATAAAGCAGGGTATGCTTTAGGGAAGGGCTTACTTGTGATTGACAGGTCTCTATCAGAGATGTATAAGGTGTCTCTACATATCCTCCACATTCCACATATGGTGACTTTTTCTCTCATAATCTTGACTATGCATTAAAATATGTTTGATTAACCGTGTAAATGATATTAATCTTTATCAGCTTTCATCTTTTTTATTTAATTTCTGGCAGAAACAGGCTCTGGGGTATAACTTACAAAAAATATTGTATTTATTTCATTTATACAAGAAACAACTATGAATTCCTATGAATGTTGAGATTTTTTTCTTTTTTTCTGTGAGTCAGTGTTCTCTGGTGAGATGCTACCAGTAAAGTGTGTGAAGCATTGACGGGATTGTGTGATTATTGTTTTGCCACAGCTGTGTGTGTGTGTGTGTGTGTTGCCTAAGAACTGTCATTTTGCTGTCACCCTGCCACTTAACGCTACTTCCCCCCTCCTCCCTCTATCTGTCCATCATGTTCCGGCGGGGAGGATTAGAGCTGTGCACACAAATAAATATATATATATGTGAGTATGTGTCTCTGTGTGTGTGTGAATTTGTATTCTTCACCCATGACCCACATTTTTTTCAACACAGGGTTTGAAGCAAGGCCAGTGTGTGTGTGTGTGTGTGTGTGTGTGTGTGTGTGTGTGTGTGTGTGTGTGTGTGTGTGTGTGTGTGTGTGTGTGTGTGTGTCAGTGTGTCACTCCGACCTTATCATCTATGCTCGGCTGCATCCAGACTGCCTGTGGATTATCTCTGTCATCACCTGAGAGGAATGCAACTCAGTCTGTCATGTTCACCGTTTTGAACTTTGAAGTGCGACAGGGACAGAAACACACACACACACACACACACACACACACACGCACACACACACACACACACACACACACACACACACACACACACACACACACACACACACACACACACACACAGTAGCGTCATTGGAGCCGGACTAGTGGTTAAATCTCCATTTTTTATCCTTTTAAGGAACAGTGAAAGTTGTAATGAGAGATCGATGACTTGTTTGTTTGTCACTTTTTCTTCCTTGTGTATGTTGCATTGTAACTCCTTTCTGTCTTGTTGTCTACTTTAATCTACATCAATGCATCATATTCTATAAAATCATCAGATGTTCCTGTGAGAACCTCGTATCTCTAAAAAGAACAAGCAGCTTTCAGTTTTCAGCTTTGTGTCGATGCATTTTCCAGCTGATCCAAGAGGCTTTTTAAAGAGTTCATTTATCTGAAGAAGTAGGAGGATTTTCTCAACACATAAAGGAAACACTTCATCCTTCAGTTCATCACAAACATTCAACATCAACACATCTGGAGATACGAGGTTTTACCTGGACAGGAAGAAGAAACTACAGCTGTCAGACAAATGTAGTGGAGTAAAAAATATAATATTTCATGGAGTAGAAGTATAAGGTACCGTTAAATGGATTTTCTCAAGTACAAGTACCTCAATTTTTGTACAATGCTTGAGTAAATCTACCTCAACAACTGTCCTCTTCGTCTTGCTCAACATCTCGTCCCGAGGGCAAAACAAAGACACGGAGCAAGCCCCGACAAAGGAAGCATACACAAGGGGAAGAGGAGGAGGTTAAGTAATGAAAATAAACCTGAGAGCAGAAACCTGTTGACACACACCGAGTGGAGGTATTGCCTAAAACTGGAAAGCACATTTTTGAATAACACCTTTGATGTGGAGAGAGGAAGAAGAGTGCAAGTCAAGGGGTGAAATGAAGCACAGCTTTTTTTGTGCTGTTTACACTCATCGGAGAGACATCTGGAAAAAGACGTCTCTCCGCTCGCTTTGTACTTCTTTTTTTTGACAAGAAAACATTGTATGTCTCACTGGAGATCACCGGCAGGCCTGAAGGCAAATATTTACCCCCCTAAATCTCTCAGGTCTTTCAGCCTTGTTGCTTGCAAAGAGGCGCATTAAAGAAGAGGTGACGACAGAAGAGTCTCTGTGTTTGTTTGATAGTTTAGATAACAGGAGAAGACAAAAATGGTGGGGAGGAAAAGGGAGCTCATAGATTTTAAATGATTGAATTAAACAAATTGGGCAAAACAAGGGCAAAACATCGGCATATCATCAACTCAAGATTGAAATAGTGAATTTAGCAAACAGTAACACATTAAGCAGTTACAGAGCATCATTTGGAGTCATGTTTTTGGCCATTAAGTCCAATATCCACCCTCTTTTAGCTCCTCCACTGCCCAAGGGAAATAATTAGCTGCTAAATGATCTATGTTCTGCTATGCCATGCACTATGTTGACCAGCTAGTTCGGTTCTGCCTTCTGTTTGGTGCTGAGCAGGTAGTGTACAATGTCTTTTTAGACCTTTTCACAAAAAATATCTGCCTCGTTTAGCTCCATTTTTGGTCTCCTCCACCGCCCAAGGGAAATATATGGCTCTTTAGCTGCTAAATGATCTATGTTATGCTATGCCATGCACTTTGTTGACCAGCTGGTTCATGTCTGCCTGCTGTTTGGCGCTGAACAGGTAGCGTACCATGTCTTTTTAGACCTTTTCAGGAAAACAAAGCTACGAGAGCAGTGAAAGTGAACCAATAAATTTGTGGGCCGGACAGCCAAACAATTACCTTCCTAACTCCTGTGTTCTCTCTCTATTTTGACTCTTCCCCCCTTCGTGCTGCCCTGCTGTCCAAGCAGCACTTCAATAAACAAAAGCCCAGGGAGCAAACTGCTTTTGAATAGGTGCATCCTGCTGGCAGGATCTGAGCAGCCTGTTTATTGAGGGGCTTGTCAGCTGTTACCACTGGGATGTTGCAGCATGTGGAAACAGTGGGAAGAATCATCGGCCTTTGATGCCGCCTCCCCCCCCACCCTCCATCCGACACAATCGGTTCTCCCTCTCTGCTCTTCTGTTCTCCTGTTTTCTCTTTGATGGAGTTCTGTGAAGTGTTCTTTAGCGACAGGAGGCCGACGGATCAACGCCCACACAGGAGAGGCGAACACACACAGTCCTGAACTAGCCACACACATTTCACTGCACACCTGCTAAGCAGTAGCGGAAAGTAACTTTGACTTTAGTACAACTTCGAGGTACTTGTACTTTACTTGAGTATTTCCATTTTATGCTTCTTTATGCGTTTACTCCACTGCATTTGTTTGATAACTTTAGTTGCTAGTTTTACTGCAGATCCAGATAATAAAAATATAAATATAATCAACTAATGCATAATTATAGACTACATATATACAGTACATTTGTTTCTTTACCCGCTGCATCTTTAAAGTTATTAACACAGGTGCATCAATAATTCTAATCCAATAACATACATTATTCTGATTTACTTATAAGGATTATTCACAAAACTTCCTCAACTCTTCGTGCCATATGTTTTGGTGCAGGTGTTTTTTCTACAGATCTAGTTTGAACACAACATTCACATTACAAAGAAATCTATACCAGGAAATGTGAATTAATGTGTATTTCATTGTCCACTTGGTGCAGTGCTATTGACATCCCTCTCCCAAAACAATGTTTCCCGGGTCCTTGTGGGGGATCCTGAGGTGTCAACGGGGCCAGATGACATATATAATCTCTCCTAGTCCTGGTTCAACCCCAGGGTCTCCTACAATTTGGGTGTGCCCAAGAAAAAGCTCCAAAGACGCCCGAAGGCATCAGAATCAGAAACGCCAACCACCTCAACTGACTCCCTTTGACCCCAGAGGTCAAACTTCAAAGGCCTTTACACACTCTGTTTTTTTTCATGCAATTCATTAGCAATTCAAAATATTTATTCAAACTGTTGTTTTTGTCATAAGTGCTTTCACACAGAACACCAAAATTATGTGGCAAAAAAATGCTTGGAATGCTACGGAAAAAGGTTGATTTTTCTGAACTTTCGCACCAAGAATAAAGGCATCAACAAATCACATCGTGCTGAACACGCATATTCAAAACGTACACTCCGTAGGCTCTGTTTTCTGAACCTCGACTTCAAACTTTATTACTCCTTTCAACCTTGACAAAGGCTGCGAATACCAGATCCACTCCTTCAGTTCTTACCTTTCACAATAAAAGCCCTGGACATATAAGCAGCGTAATTGTTGACCAGACGGAAATTCACTTAGAGCTTTCTGCTAAAAGAAAACTCAATGAAATATCTTACAGAAGCTTAGGCTATTCAGCAATTTACCTCAAACAGACTGCTAGATGCTGCTTTGGTTCTATTGGATCCCGCTAGTTGGAGTATTTTGCATTTTCGTGTTGCATATTTCGCACGTTCACAGTGTTTAAAGGCTTTAAGGATAAGACCAATAAAGTCAAATGTAAAGAAATGATATGGTTTTTCCTACTTATGAATGATGGCACTGCAGTACTTGAGTAAAACAAAGCTAAGCTCACCATTCAGTGTATTGTAACCTGTATAATGGACAGAAACCCAATGGCAACCAATCAGCCTTGTAAGCATAGATTTATCAGACAAAAACCCGGCTAACCTTTAATACAGTAATGCACAGCAACCTTACAAAATATTAATCCATGTGATGAATGATGCGTGACAGAGCCGCAGCGGCTATTAGACAAAGTGCAGCGCAGAACAATAATAGTCCTCACATGACATTAAGTGCTACAGACAAGAATTTGATTGCTGTCTGAGCGGACTGACTTCTCCGCATGAACCCTCCATTATCTGGTCACGAGATGTTGAATTTATGGACGCTTTCAATGCCAAGAGCAAGAAAATTGTCAGAGAAGGATAATTATGTCATAAAAACGCACTAAAGGACGGTTGAAAATGCCCTCAGTTTGGTGGTACAAGAGGGTCAATACTGTTCTGTCGACGGCACTCTTGGTTTTTAATTTGATGTATTAAAGCTGTTGCCAAGAACTCGGGTCAAACGCAGAGCAGCTGCACATCCTGCCACATGTTCTCAGTTTTTGTAGAAGTCCATAACTTCCAGCTCCTCTCATAAAAACGTTTAATGGGGCTTTGAACGGAGAAACACTGAGGGTGTTTATAAATTCATCTCCTAGTAAAGTTGTGGAATGACGCTCTGCATGTGCAGTTGTAAACATTCTGCATTAAAGGAGTAGTTTGACATTTTGGGAGATACCTCTTGACGCCACATTTTCAGTTACTCAGGTACTGTACTTAAGTATAGTTTTGAGGTACTTGTACTTCACTTGTATGTCCATGTTCTCTTACTGTCTAATTCTACTCCATTACATTTAGAATGATCTCAGACAGGGGGATCATGTAAGGGTTTCGTGTGTGAGTGAGTGTGCACCTCTGTGTCTGTCCGCGGCTAATCTTGCTGCAGTAAACTGCACAATATTTTGGGTGGCAAGTGATTCCTTTGCAGATTCAGTATAAGCATGCAAATCATTTGTGATGTATTTTACAGGGTAATATAAGACCTTATTGAGAGTGGGGGGTAATTCACAAGCTATCCTGAAGCATAAAATGAAATCAAAATTAGCCCCAAATTTACTAGCTGCAGCATTAAAGTGATGAAAACACGAGTTTATCAACTGTAATAATCCCAAAACATAATATGATTCTGTGATGGGCCATTTTGCATAATGATGGCTTTAACTTTTGGTACTCTAAGTACTTTGTGATGCCAATACTTTTGTACTTAGGTAAACTTTTGAATGCAGGACACTACTTATTACATTATATCTCTTTCTTTTTTTAATCATTACAAAAAAATGACACATAAAAACATTTTTTTTTTCTCAATCTCACAAATTTTAACTAGCTTGTAGGTTGATTTTTTTTTTTCAAAGCCTGGCTAGCAGTTTCCACCTGTTTCCAGTCTTTATGCTAAGCTAAGCTAAACGGCTCCAGGCTGTAGCTTCATATTTACCATACAGACACCAGAGTGGTAGCAATCCAATCATCTATCTCTCTGCAAGAAAGAGAATAAACGTATTTCCCAAAATGTTGAATCATGTCTAAATTGAAATCAAATCTTTAACAGCCATCAGCTGCTCATTTTTGGCAAAACACTGGATGCAGCAATAGCACCCAGGGAATATGACCATATGTTCTGTTTCATAACTGTCTGTAAGGTCATTAATCACAATCATCTGGATTTACATGCAAACTTAATTTGACTGAGTAAAGAAAAGTTTCTGAGCTCATTACTTGAGATTCCAGCTAACACATAATATATTTATAATCTTACAATTCAAAGAAAATAAAACACCTACATGCACTTTGTATATGTTCCAGTAATACAGGGTAGTACACTACAGATAATCAAGTGTATTTTTGGCACTTTGGAGATGAACTTTTCACCCGGAGAAGGAGTGCAGATGGAAACACAAAGCGAGATCATGGTTTGCATTAAGGGAGCTGGTTTCCTGATACGACTTAAGTCAAAACGCATTTGACTCAAGATCTTCCAAGATCACAAATCAAAACCAGTGAAAAGGTTTAGATCTAAAATAGAAATGATTGCCTCATGAATGTTTACTCCACAGGAAATGTTGAGGATTATTAGACTTCAAATATCAGGGCTGAAAATGACCACAATCATGAACTTCAGTTACAGCAAGCATGTGTAATCTTCAGCTACTGATCTCATGAAATCAACCAAAGCAGACACCGAAGACCGGTGATGGAAAGTTGTACTGAAGTATAAATCTAAAGGTACTTTATTTATTATTTACCTCCCATTTTTTGCTACTTTCTACTTCTACTCCACTATCGATTGTTCTTTTTTATTCCATTACATTTATTAGATAACTTTACCTTACTTTGGAGAGTCAGATTAAAACAAAAATATCACCAACAAATTAATTTTGATGTACTATCATGCAAGTTATGAAAACTTTATTGATTCCTTGATGGAATTGACAATGTAGCTAACAGTAAGTACTTTAACTCAAACTAACTGTGAGGTACCCACCCTTCAATTTCCCCTTGTGTAAACACTGTTAGCTCTGTCAGCACTGTTGCTGTTTTTTTGCGCTGTTAGCTGCAAGCTTTCGCCATGTTGAGAGCAGCGTGAAAGCATTCCTTCAACTATAGATATGCTCCAAATTTGGAATTTAGCACCTTTAAGTAAAAGATCTGAATCCTTCTTCCACCGCTGTAGTTTAATACAGTCTTGAGGTACTTGTACTCCAGTTGAGTATTTTCATTTTGCTGCTACTTTCTACATCTACAGTAAATATTGTCTACTACATTCATTTGATACCTCTAGTTATTTTGCATATTCAGATATCTGATACGAATATAATCAACAAATAAATTATGTTATTATTGTAGATTAAGATAAAATTGTATTGATCCCTGGGGTGAATTCACAAACTACCCAGCAGTATGCAAAGTATTACAATTTACCAGCTGCAACAATAAAGTTTTGAACACATTAATGCATCAATAATAATCATAATCCAATAATGTAAAATACTTTATTCTGATAAGAGCCATTTTGCAAAATTAGTATTTTTTACTTGAAGCAAGCATGGATTCAAATTCTTTTCTACTTTAACTTTTGAATGCAGGACTTTAAATTGCATCAGAGAATTTCCACACTGTGGTATTACTACTCTGAGTTCTTCTTCCGCCTCTCTGCTGGAAAAAGGGAAGATGAGATGAAGGCAGAGACCCGACTAAATCATTAGGACAGCACTGTACCGGGCGAACCCTTGAAGCACAGTGTGATGAGAGCAGAGCTCAACACCTGACAGCGAGAGAGACAGATGATTTACTCCAGATTAAAGAACAACAGACACATTGTTCTCTCATCTTTCTCTCACCCCGTTTATCCCCCTCAGCGAATCATTGATGCCATTCATGCCCCTGAAATGCTACGCCGTTGTGATTTTCTTCTCCCTTCTTCTTCTTTTGTTTCTCCCCGCTCTCTCTTTTTCTCTCCCTCTCTCTCCCAACCCCAAGCGTTCCCGGGGCACTGGAGGCTCTCCTCTTTAAGTTTTTCTTTCCGCACAGATTAAGTGTGACAGATTGGCAAAGAGAGCACATGACAGGAGTTCAGATGGCAGACAAGAATAAGATCAGACATGTGATGCGATATTAAGAGGTCACAAGAGCTGACGCACACGCACACACACACACACACGCACACACACACAAACAGACAAACCCAAGGCCTTTCTTTACACACACACACACACACACACACACACTGATTTTAACCATATGATCCATAGCCACATCGTTATCGGCGGAATGTAAAAAAAAGTACATTTACTCAAGTACTGTAGCTAAGTACAAATCTTAGGCACTTGTACTTGAGTAGATCCATTTTATGATACTTTATACTTCTATTCCACTACTTCTTAAAGGGTAGATATTGTACTTTTTTACTCCAAAACACCTCAGAGGTAAATATTGTACTTTTTACTGCTTTACATGTCAGATGTAAATATTGTACTTTTACTTGACTACATCTCAGAGGTACATATTGTACTTTTACTACATTTGTCTGTCAGCTTTAGTTTTTTCTCAGATGACAGTTTTTCATCCCCTTCCTGTCCAGGTAAAACCTTGTATCTCCAGATGTGTTGATGTTGAATGTTTGTGATAAACTGAAGGATGAAGTGTTTCCTTTATGTGTTGAGAAAATCCTCCTACTTCTTCAGATAAATGAACTCTTTAAAAAGCCTCTTGGATCAGCTGGAAAATGCATCGTCACAAAGCTGAAAACAGGCTGTTTGTTCTTTTTGGAGATACGAGGTTCTAACAGGACAGAGAGGCTACAAACATGATGATCTTATAGAATATGATGCGTTGATGTAGATTAAAGTAGACAGTATATAAAGGAGTTATAATGCAACATACACATGAATGCAGCAGGAATATTAATCTAGAAACATCAGATATGATGGTAAAACACTGACAGGGAACATTCTACTGCACTTTTACTTTTTACTTACATAAGGTTTTAAATGGAGTACTTTTGCTGGCAGTGGAGTATTTTCACAGTGTGGTATTAGTACTTCAGTAAAGGATCTGAATGCTTCCTCCACTACTAACTTTAAAAAAAAAAGCTCCAATACAAGCGTTCATTGAAATCTTATCTCGACTTTATCACAACAAAAAAAGGGAGCAAGAAAGTGCACGAAGCGTCAGCGGAAAGGGGCTCACATTTAAAGTGAAGGTTTGACATTTGCTATAACAGCCATAATTTGATTAGACTTGGGTGACATTCTCTCACACAACTCAGAAGGGAGGACGGCATCTGCTACTGCCAAACGCATTAACTTCTGTGAACTCGGAGACAGGAAGAGTGAAGTATTGTTTGAATCTACTCTCTTTCCATTCGGTCAAACAACAGGCATTTTAATGCTTTCAAGACACTCATGACAGGAAGATTTATGACGCTTAGGGATCGTGAACACATGTAACTGAGGAGGGTTAGATATTAATACTAAGAGGAGATAATAATAATAAATATGCAGGGGATTTTCTGGGCGCTTGTCTTTGGTGTATGATGAAATGATGTTCTAATAATCTATTTTAATGTCTTTAAAGAAAACAATGAAAGAACAAGAGGAAACGCTGGTAAGATTTTCATTCCAGAGATGATGCCTTTGAATTGGCTATAAATAAAGGACAGGATTTACTGTTTCAAATATATAATTTAAAGCTACCTTTAATAGTAAAATTGCACAGGATTTTATGGGCATTGGGATTTAATTCACAGTGGTGACAATGAAACACTGTACTTAGCGCATGATGAAATGATGCTCTAATAATCTAGTTTAATTTCTTTAAATAGACGAAAAACAGAAAATCAATGAAAGAAACAATAGGAAATGCAAAGAGAGAGAACAGGGTAACGTTGCATTTCTTTTCATTCTTGAGATGTTGCACGAATTGGAAAAAATAAAGTTATATTTAAAGAACCTTTAATAGAACCTTTTCCGGAGGATTCTCTGCATGCTGGGCACTGGACGATAAACACTGTCTTTTATGCATGATACAAATTATGCTCTAATTTTAATAATAAAGTCTTTAGTATGAGAAGAATAAAAATAGGAAGGAGTTTCACAGAAAAAGCCTGGTGACAGTGAGAAGAAAAAATGGCCCCGGCAGCAGAGTCCAGCAGGAAATTCAATAAAAAAAACTCTTCAAAAGGACCCGAACCTTGACACTGAAAAATAGCGAAATTATAACATACAGCAGGGTAACGAAAGAGAAGAGTTATTGTATTTGGCAGAGAATTGGGAGAAGAGAAAAAAGCCCAGGGCCGCCACGTCAAATGAGCCGTCACTGACAGAGGGAGTTAAGCCTTGTGGTGATTAAATATAGGCCTCAAACCTGCCGGCTGCCAGGCAGGACAGGCAAGGCAGCAGACATGTTTGTGCACGGGCAGCAAAATGAACAGAAAAACAAAGAGAGAGAAAAGACAGACGGCTAATATCACGGAAGGAAAAACTGTTCTGTTTAGAGGAAAAGTGTATCAGGAGAGTTGGTGCTCATAGATCAGAGTAAGAAGTCATGGAGGATGGAGGGATTCAGCCCGAGGTGAAGAAATGAAAGTGATTTCTCAAACGGATCGGGGAGAAGAAGTCCTTTTCCTTTAAGCATTTTGACTTCCAGAGATCCAGTTTCAGCTTTTCTGAGGTTAATTTACAGTCAATTGAATGCAACGAGCAACCAAAACAGAACAAAGACGAACAGCGAAAAACTTCATGCTTATGGATCCAGCTGTTTATGTCTCACTATTGATATTTATTGTACTTGTTTTTGTTCGTACTCTGTATATCTTAGCGTACTCATATCCGACCCTTCCTGTTTATTGTATACATATGTACATTACTCTGCCCTAATGTTCAGATGCTAACATGTATTTTTGTTGTCTCAATACTCTGTTCAATAACAATAAAGTTGAATCTAAACTAATAATGATCATCTAGGTTTATGTTCTCACTGATGAATAATTTTTTGTCCATCAGTTTAGCACACTACAATACCCATGAGCCTCTGCCGCTGTTGCCATGGAGAAGAGGTCAGTCAAGAAGCACGAAATAGAGCGGTAGCTAATTCAAAACACTTTGACGTTACAGTTGAGAACAAAACACGGTGTTACAGTTTCTGAATTTACCCAGAACTCTAAAGGGAATTCATTTACACTTTCAGTTTTCTCAACATCTTCATCTTCAGCTTCCACCTGCAGCTAACAAACAGAATTATAAACTCTGTGATTGGACATTTCTTGCCGATATGCATCTTGGGAGTTGTAGTTGACGTAGCTAACTTGAAGCTTTGACTATTCATCCAAGAGCCAGATATCTTCTAACTCTTTTCTTTATAGAGTTTCATGTTTATCCGAGCTTTAAGTGCTCTACGTAACATTTAACATTGACCTCAAGTGAGTTATGTAATATTTTCTATGGGAAATAGAAAGTCCGCTGATTCAGACTAGAGGTTTGAGAACACCCTGAATGTCTGCACATATTAGATGATTATTCATCCAATAGTTGATATTTCAGTCTGGATTTCCAGCCGCAAGATCGACCGACTACATGTTGATATTTAAACTAATAAGAGGGAAAGACCTTGCAGTGTTTTTTTAACATTACATATATATTCTGTCTGTAGTTCACTGAGCGTGTGCTTCTGTTGTGTCATTCCTCTTTGACATTATCCTCACCCCTCCTCCTCCTCCTCCCTCTAAGGTGTGAGAGAGGCCTTGGCTGATCCTGTGAAGAGCCTCCCCCTTTGGGTTGAGAGACAGGCCACAGTCTCTAAATTGCTCCTCGTCACCCTCGGGCCATGTTCATGTGAGGATTCAGTTTAGGGTGTGACAATGAGGATCATCTGGCTCAACTCAGCCCAAACAATCACGGTTCAGTTCCCTGAGACGGACGGGTAGACGAGTCGGCCCAGACAGACGCTGACGGTGTCCCCCCCCCCCTCCAGTCTACGTTATCCGTCTTTATATCCCAGCAGATAAGACGACTCTGAATTAATTACGCTGCAGGAATCTCTCATAAGGCAAAACGGCGGATGGCTTAAAGCCTTTCACATCACGGGCGTCTGCTGACAGAGAGATGCTCCTCCTTGTTGTCCTCGCCACGGAGCTCCTCTTCAAAAGGTTATCAACAGACAGGAATCGTAGGGAGAGACGGTGGAGAAACAGATTTGAGGAGCTTTTGATGAGGGAGGAATCACGATGAAAGAAGCTTTCAAAGCACAAAAGGCTTCTCCGCTCCCGTTATTTCATTTTTTTGCTTCCTGTCACTCTCTGAGCCGCTGCCGGTGTCATACTTTCGCTTTGAGCTGCGAACCCAAACTGGTGTTGCAGAAGATTTCATGTTTGACTCTGCATGCTTGTCTCCTTCTGTCTGACCTCTTTTTATTCAGACATCTGTGGACAAACACCAGCTCCAGCGACAGAAAACCCCACCGGCCTTTTGATGCAGACAGATGTGAAAAAAATTATGAAAGGAGGAAGAAAATAAGTGAGACGTCATCTTTAATGTCAAACATTATATTTTCGCCCCCCCCCCTCCTCCTCCTCCTCCTCCACTCCTCGTCTGGCTCCTCATGCTGCTGTAACGTTAGCCGTGTTGCTCGGAGCGACACCCTGTCAGGTGGAGTTTACAGACTCTGACACAGTATCCAGTAACCCCTCTCGTCCGGGGTGAGTGTGAGCCAGACAGCACCGGTGAAGACAGACAAGTTGAAAGAAGAGAGGCGATTGTTCGTGACAATCCTGGAGCTGGTTCTGTCTCATGTGACCGGCTGCTGCTGCTGCCAAGGAGGCCAGATTTGAAATGTTTGAAAAGCTGTTCCATCTTTGTTTCCACAATACTGTCAACCAGATAACATGACACGGCTTTTAAACATCTTAAATGTTGTTTCTTACAACTGTGTAGAAGCTAGCAGATATAGCCATCTGTCCATAGATGAAAAAAGCAAATGCACTTCATTCATAGACAAGGTCAGACCTCTATTCATTCTCGGGCTAGCTGCTAGCTACTGTAGCGCACCTAAAGCTACTTCTTGGCTCGTGACATCAGGGCTGTACTTTGGCTATTGTTTTTTGCCTCACTTTCTCTGTAAACACAACTTAAAGCACAACACACACACAGAGCACTATTTGAGTAATTTAGCTCAAACTTATAGAGCCTTGTAACAGACAATTAAGTAGTAATATCCAATCAAATGCTCCGTCTGATATATGATAACATTCTCACCAATAATGTTTTGACTTGCAGGTGTGTCATCTTTTTCCAAACTGATGACAATAATGTAATAATGTATGTGTTTTAATACTGTTCGTGTCATGGTATCCAACTGAAAACACTCACATTTTATACTGATTTCATGTTTGGAATTGTACCCCCTCGGCTTTATGTAGAATTTGAAAATTACAATGAATCGCAAACATTATGTTATTATCAGAAATATAACATTTCATTTTACAATCAACACTGGAAATGTTGAAGGCACTTGCAAGTACCAAGGTAGTTCAAAGTGTAAACCAAACTTGCTGTTTCATTTTTACCTCTTTACTTAAGATTTCATCAACTTGTTTTTTTTTCCTTTGACATTTTATTATTGGTCAAATTATTACATTATTGGGTTTTGTTACATTTTGATCAGGTTAAGGGCAAATCTGATCTGATTTTAATAATTACATTTGGGTTATTACATTTTCAGGAAATTGACACAAACCTTCTAGTTGGTTCAGATCAAAGTTTGATTACGTTCCTTCCAAGAACAAAGCGAAACAGAATTTGTTTGTGACCGCACTGAGACCACTTCTTCAAAAGGGTCTCTATCAATTGTTTAAGACCGAGCCGTGAACAATCAATGTGGTCACAGCTGTTCAAACGTACCATCAAGGAAAAACAAACCAGATTCAACCGAACCAAACAACACAGGTTTGATAACATCTTAGTTTCCGTTCCGTCTTGTTTTACCTCAATAGGTATTTTGGGCGTCAAGTGGGAAATCAAAACCTCACAGCTAAACACATAACTTTCTCTTTGACATGAGCAAGTGAGCACATGTTCAAAGGAACGAACAATGTCAAATTAAATAATTCCTGAATGATTGAGTTTTCAAAAATTCAGTTGGCCTTCAATTTAAACAGGCCGCCTTGGCATCAAAATCAAAAGGAGCATTGATCCGAATCTATTGTGCTGCTCTGCCTTTAATCAGCTTACGCTTTTCAAGCAGATCGCAATAAATGAGAGTTTATAACAGCTGTGCATCGGCCGTAAATCACTCACTGGTGCACAGAACGCTTCGACAAAAGGAGCAGTTAACACAGTTTACTACGGTGCTTTGAGTTGGTCAAAGGTGGGACCAAATCCAAGGGACCTCACAGTCAGTCAGCAGGTGCTGCTTTGGTGGAGATGAAGCAGATGGGAGACCTTTTATCTTCCATCACTCTGATATGGATACTTTTGAAAAGGCAAAATTTGTTTTGACCACCAAAAATCATGTAAAAAAAATAATCACACAAATGGGAACATTGCTGTCTTGTGATTTGGGGAATTTTTTAAAAACTGTGGTGGATAGTTGCCAGCCTGGTAACCCTCCAAAAACATGGTTTAACTACACAGACGACTTTGTGTCGAACTTAACACCAGTGGTGGAGGAAGTACAGATCATTTACTAAAGTAAAAGTACGAATAAAACACTGTGAAAATACTCCACTACAAGTAAAAGTACTTAAGCATATTCCCCAAAAAGTATCAAAAGTAAAAGTATAATAATAATGTTGAAAATTCATCCCAGTCGGCAGGATTGTATGTTTTCTGCAAACTAAATATACGTAAAGATTTTTTATTTTTTTTGCATTCGTGAAGGGTAAGTGAGGTATAATATGGAGCGGCCTTTATTGAAAGTTATGTGTTATGATAACAAGTAAATGAGAGAGCAAGAAAGTCCTTTAAAGGGCGTGTAGGAGGGTTGATTGATGTATGGGTCAAACAAACACAGGACTTTCCCCGAAGAAACCGCTGTTAGAGTCCTGTGTGAAACCAAAAGTTTTACTAAGTTATGTTCCATAACTGCCAATCACACAGTACAGGTGTTTTTTGAGATATATCTCTGTTCAAAGCTGTGGCCTAGGAATTAGCCTTAGCATAATACCACTACTACTAGCATGACTTTAAAACTTGTGCAGCCTAAAATAAAAACTAAATTGAAAGATATTCACAGTCAGCAGCTGTTAAACAGAGGTATACACAGCCATGTTTACCAAAAGGTCTTTCTGTTAAACCAAACTCCTCACCAGACAATGATGTCGGTGCCATATTTTGTTTTCCTGTTTCCGACTGCCATTAGAGCTAAAAGGAAGAACTTTAAGTGTGTGTGTGTGTGTGTGTGTGTGTGTGTGTGTGTGTGTGTGTGTGTGTGTGTGTGTGTGTGTGTGTCCCCCCCCCCTTTCCTTCCTCTGGTGTTTCAGAACCGGCTGTAATCTAATTGCCTAAGTGTGGAGGGGGAAACTTTCAAGACATAAACAGCGAGTTAATCTGTATCTCTCTGATCTTAACCGCCTGTCTGTCAATCGGAGGGAGAGGGGAACGCAAAACAACGTAGGTATAATTTAGCATGACAGCCTTCTGGTGGCAGCTGGGGTGAAGAGTTCACCGAGAGGCACAGACACTTTACTGTGTGTGTGTGTGTGTGTGTGTGTGTGTGTGTGTGTGTGTGTGTGTGTGTGTGTGTGTGTGTGTAAGCGTGTCTGTGACAGAGGCAATGATACAGCAGTAGTCAGATTTATAATATATATGTGGTGCATGTATGCATAATGGCAGAACTATTAAAGACAGTAAAAGAAGCATCTGAGAGCCGATTGTGCCGACTTGGGCAAAGAGAGGTCAAGTAACTGTAGCACAAGCACGTCTATTCAAAGCCTTGAAAAATCAAGTGCGGCTCGGCAACAAAACTTCTTTTATTTAGACCCCAGCCCAGTTACATTGGACCTACTGTCTCTTATTCTGTGTGCTGACACTAAGAGAATGTCTTTTGACAACGGTGAACAGCACTAAAGCAGGAGGATGACCCGGAGGCATGTGGAGTATCTGAATGGATCGCTGTGGATCCACCATGAAGGCCGAAGAAAGAACAGAGTGAACGCCGCAGAGAGTTTGGGTGTGATAATGGATTCCCACATTAGGTCCATCAGGGTCTAATGATAAATGGGATTTGGCAGCGGTTTGGCACAGGGGGAAAGTAGAAAATCTGGTTTGGAGCGAGGCGTTGAGCTGGGCCGGTGACTCGATACTTGGTGGCAGGCGCTCTAGGGATTGTGTTAGGGGGATTTTTGGAGACTTCCCCGGGTCACAGTGTGGAGTGGAAACACATGGTTTCAATGCGTCCTCTCATCTCCTGCACTCCAGAGTTTGCATTTGGTTAGTGAGGACACAGAAAAAAGAAGTTGAAAATCACAAGATTTCAACATTTGCTTCGGTCCATTTACACACCCTCCTCGTGTGTGTGTGTGTGTGTGTGTGTGTGTGTGTGTGTGTGTGTGTGTGTGTGTGCTGAATTCCTGTAGAGTTCATGGCTAACGCTGGCTGAGAGCCCACAGGTTTTGAAAAAACATAAATTACCTGAGAGGGCCATGAAGACAGCAGCAACCACAGAAGCTTTGCTGAGAGCTTCAAACCAGCAGGGAGCTGCTTTATAAAGGGGTTCTTTAGTTCTTTAGACGGTAAATTAAAGCTTTTCACGTGCAGAGAATGATACATGACACAGTTTGTAAGTCAGTTTGTACTGAAGGCAACCTACATTATGTTTGATATATTCCATAATCTAAAAAAAATACTGAAAATGTATAAAATATACCATGTCTACCCAGAAGTTTGGTGAACTAGCAAATGTTCTCAACAGAGATATGTTTTTAGACAATTATGAGTTGTTGTTATAAATAAATATGAATTGAATAAACTGTCTGAACTCGGTAACTGATACTGTTGTTGCCGGAAAGCTTTTGTTTCCCCCCTTTGGCAACTCTTTATTAAATTAAATGATGTACAATCCTGAGAACAAAATAAAAGGAGCTGAACAGAATAACAGTGGGAAGAAACATTATGGTGACTGAATAGCATTATTGTGTTCACAGCTAGCGAGCTTGTTAGCCGCTAGCTCATCAGCTACAGCAGTTTACTAGCTACCCTGCGAGAAGCTTCTGGACCTCTAGCATTGTTTCAAAAAGACGCACAGATTAATTTTGCTGTGCCACTTTCTTAAAAACAGATTACACTATTCTTTAACCAGGTCTGTTATTCTCACAATAATGTGTAATAAATGAATTGATGCATGCATTATATTGGCTTAGACACAATTATCCCGTGCAATTATTCAGTGGAATAAGTGAAATAGTGAAAGGTATATATATATAGTTTATAGTGTTTATAAGTTCATTTCTATGTGATTTTATTAGAATTATACTTGTGTCTTGTTTTTTTATCCTACTTGTTGGCTATTGAGCTGCTGTAACAATTTCATTTCTCCTGCTATGGGATCAGTAAAGTTCTTATCTTATCTATGATATCTTTTATATCTAGCTCGATCTTTTTGTAGCTTTCCAAAAACATCTGAGAAATCATCTCAAACACTTACGTTAACATATAATGATAAACATTTATTTATTTACTTGAGAAGCCCCAGGTTGACAAATATAATATGTCATATCATAACTATTTCAATTATGTTGAGAAGTTTCAGCTTCTTCGCACTGAGAAACACAAACATCTGCATGCAAACACACCCAAACACACCCAAACACTTGTGCAAGCAGCAGCGACACATGTTCACACTCACAAAAGGAGAATAAATTAAATCCAGGTGGATGAAGGAGTTTTCTTTTGCTCCCAGCAGGGTGTTCGGGGAGTTGAAAAGGTGAAAACAAGACACAGACCTTAAGACGAGAGCAAAGAAAGGAGAGGTTGACCTTTTGACTGTGTTTGTTAGTCTAGACCCAGGCGTGAACCTCAGGCCCCAGGGCATGCTGGGAGTTTAACCGGGGGCAGGAGGTCACTGAGACGGGCAGCAGAGCAACAGAGGGGTTAAATGGAGGTAACAACTCTTTTATTTGCCCCACGACACAATTATTTTCCTATTTAAAACCAATTATGAATCAGTCTTTCATCTATGGAAGGCAACGTCCAACTATCTGTAACTAAGTAAGTATTTACTCAAGTAGAGTTTGTTTTTTTAGGTGCTTATACTTCATTAAGTATTTTTTATTTTTATGATACTTAATGTTTTTACTTCACTACATCTCAGAGGTACATATTGTACTTTTACTCCATTTGTCTGACAGCTGTAGTTTCTTCTTCCTGTCCAGGTAAAACCTTGTATCTCCAGATGTGTTGATGTTGAATGTTTGTGATAAACTGAAGGATGAAGTGTTTCCTTTATGTGTTGAGAAAATCCTCCTACTTCTTCAGATAAATGAACTCTTTAAAAAGCCTCTTGGATCAGCTGGAAAATGCATCGTCACAAAGCTGAAAACTGAAAGCTGTTTGTTCTTTTTAGAGATACGAGGTTCTCACAGGAACATCTGATGATTTTATAGAATATGATGCATTGATGTAGATTAAAGTAGACAACAAGATATAAAGGAGTTAGAATGCAACATACACATGAATGCAGCAGTAATATTAATCCTTTTTCTGTCTCTTTTTATTCTCCTTCTTAAAATGGATGGATATGAGCTGAGTAAGTTGTGGGTGAGGAAGGTGAGGAGGGTGAGGAGGGAGGGGAGGGAGGGGAGAGGTGATTATGAGTGAACCTCTTTCTTGGCAGATCCACCTTAAGAAAAAGCCAGAGGGCCGTCTCTGACACGCTGACAGTCTGCCATGAGTGACGTGTGATCTGTACAAATTTCGGTGCTAATAAATCTACCTGTCAGAGGAAAAAAGACTTGAAAGGGCCGCTGCCCTGCGGCGAAGCTTAAATGCAACTGCTGTTGATGAAATTCTGCAGGCCGGAGAATTACAGCTGTCAGGAAAGAACGCCTACATCAGATCTGACGGCTCGCCTGGCTCCTTCTCTAACCTGTTCTCTGTCTCACACATCCTCCCTCCCTTTTCTTTTTTGGAGTTTACTTCCTCCCCTTTTGTTTCTAATCCAAAATATGTGTGACATGAACTTAGAAAACTGCCGTGGGAAATATTATCTCTCCAGCAGGAAATATTTCTCAAAATGTTCCTTTTTTGTTCTTTCTCTCTCTCTCTCTCTCGCAACAAAACACACTCTGGAAGGAGCAAAGCTAAATCATATCGCACACAGCTGTTTTGCTTTTCCATTACAGAGCGGCCCTATTTTCTTATTGCTTTGAAGTTCGGCCTGGACTTTAGCCAGTAAGAGACATATTCACTGCCGCTCCGTGACAGCTATAAACAACGTCTGAGGAGAGAAAGGCATAAACCAGTTGAGCGTGTTGCTGTATTTATGGGTAAACGAGTGGAAAAGCCATTGCTCTCTCTAATCTGTCATAAAAAGCGGATTTATAGGTGTGTGATGTGAGGACCTCGTTGAGGTTGTATTGACTCATCCCATGCAGACAGACTTCATGGGGCATGAAGCTATCCCGATTCCACATCAGTGGACACGTGATTTAATATAGAAATGCTCATAGAAAATACTTATTTTGTCTTTTCATTTAGATAAAAATACAATTCTATACTGAACATTTTCTCTGTTATATAACTCAAAGAGTCTTCAGTCATGCAAAGCAGCTCTGTGAGGCTGCACTTGTGAACAGTGGTGCTTTGAGCTAAATGCTAACATCGCTTTGCTAACATTCTTGACTGAAGTAAAAGTAGCAATACTCCAGTGTAAATTTACTCTGTTACAAGCATTCAAACCCTTACTAAAGTAAAAATATACTCGCATCTAAATATACATAAACTACCAAAAGTAAAAGTACTCATTGTGCAGAATAAAGTATTGGACGCAGCTGAGCAGGTTGTAATAAAATGACTTACAGAAATACTACTTGTGATATTTCTTCAAATGGAGTGAAACATAAATGGCAATTTAGTCTGATTATCAGGCTTCAGATATAAGAATGGCAGATCAAAGCTAGTGGCTGTTTGCATGGACAGATGTTGTCTGCCTTAATTTGCACCAAAAAAGTGGTTAAAATAATGAATTGGAGTTAAACTGAGGGTTTATTTAATATGAACATTTTTGTGGTCGCCTGTTGCATTTTTCTGTAAAGCTATTTGTAGCAGAGTTGTCACAAACCCTGGTTGTTAAAAAAGGCAAAGACATTTATTTAAGCAACCAATTTAAAACTAACAACAGTGCTGAGTTCAGTCAGAACAACATTTACATTCACCTCAAACACCCTGTCATATCATGAGCAGAATTACTGCTGAACGCTGAGAGGGGACCAAGAGAAGAAGAAGACAAATCACGAGCAACAGTTAGAAAAAAACGACGGAGCGAGATGGAGAGGGAGAGAGAGAGGGAGAGGGAGAGCACTCTGGGGTCCGTCTTTCAGTTCCACATCTGGCCCTGATATTTCAGAGTTAATTAGTCATGCAGGGGTTGTGTGTAGATAAATCTATCATCCCGCAGTGCACAAACCATTTGAGAAATGAAAGGAAGTGAGGAGATATACACAGTCCGAGCTCCTTCATAAATCACTGGCCCAGATTAAAAACAGGCTCTGCGGTGATGAGAGGGAGGGATCTGGACAAGGCTGGCCCTGGACTTTCTCACACAATAGCACACTTTCATACACGCACATAGACTTACAGGATCAAATATATATAAATATATATATATATATATATATATATATATATATATATATATATATATATATATATTTTAAAGCTTGGAAGTCAGAATGTCCAAGTTCCGAGTCAGTGGAAAATGTAAAAAGTAGTGGAAAAAGTTGGCTAAGAGTAACGGGTAAGTAGTTTGGATAAGTAGCTATATAGTTGCTATAGTTGAACATATAAGTACGAATAACCAATAACCGACCAATTCAAACATTGACAGTTCAAATGTATAGAAAATAACTGTAGCAAAATCAACTTTTAAATAATGAATTGTGTTAAATACCATCAAGTGTTTTCAAATGATCACATTTGAAACATGTCTATGAAGGCGGCTTAATCTGTCCTTTTTTACAGACTTCTTTGATTACAAAACTCTCCCATGCAGCTATTCTTCAGAGGGATTTCTACTCCACTGACTCCAGCATTTATTTAGCTGAGTTACTGAATGTTTACACAGTTTAAACAAACTTACACTGCAACGTATAACTCATGAACGTATGGCGGACGTCACCATCTGCTGCTCTCGATCCCTACAGAATCTCACTCAGCGAAAGGAGGAAGGAGTCGGAGTGACGAGAGAGGAGGACGAGGAGGATGACAGCGAGGACATGTGTGCGAAAGGCAGAGGTCACGAGGAAGAGGAAGAGGATTCTGGAGTGAGAAGAAAAGCCACTCTGACAGTATCTGTTAGTCTTTGGGAGACAGAGGCCCGAGGGCAGCCTTTGGTGTTGGGCTTCATTACGAGCTGTCCGTCCCGGCCTCAGTGCAAGACATGTGAGAGTTTCTATACTCACAAACACTAGGTTTTGACTGAAACATGAATAAAACTTCGTGTTTTTTTTGGTTCTTTACATGCAAGATAGTTGAGCAAGAATAATAAAAGACCTGCAGGATGTCACTGTTATTTTAAAAATACAAGTTACCACATACAGGTTTGAATGCTTTCAGATTAATCATGCAAAATATAATGCTACAAAACTTTGGTTAGGTTTAGTAGGAAAAAATCATGGTTTGGCTTAAAATGAGTACGAAATTGAAACAGAATTAAACAAAAAATGCAAAAAAAAGTAGTTGGTTCAGTTTTGACAACAAAAGAACTTAGTTAACACGGGACCTATACACCACTTCGAGCTCCTCCCCACGCAGACTTTCATTGAATCCTTTGAAACGTATTTGTATTTTTAGTAGACAGGGCTGCAAACACAACATACATGTTGTTTTTTTAAGGCTGATTGTAATGGGTTTTTTTGGCAACATATCTTGAAACTTGAGAGTTTTTGGCAAAAAGAAAAATGTTAATCTTTGGACTTTTTTTATATATATTTTTATAAATTTATAATGGTATTACTTTCATTTTCAGTTATTTGTCATTATTTATATATTTCTTTGTTTGTTTTGAACTACTTAATCATACCTGGCTGTGTGAAGATGGTTTTGAAACAACCTTTTTGGGAAATAAAATTGAAAGAAAAAAGGAAACTACATGACAGTTAAGAGTTGATGGGCTGAACTTTAAATCACCTCGACGTTTAATTTAAGGTTTAGGATTTATGGGTTTAGAGGATTTACGATGAGGTTGGGGTTAAGGTGAGGGTGAAGGTTAGGAGAAGGACAAGGTCAGAGGTTAAGGCAGGGAAAGTGCTGAGTAGTAACAGGAATGTGTGTGTTCCGGGGGGGGGGCTGTGAAATGAAATGATGCTCAGGTCTCCAAAAGAGCTTTGATATATTGAGTAATTCAAATTTTTTTTAGTCATTCAAATGCAAGGAGGAAAAGTCAGATACGAGTGAAAGATTTGTGATATGTGTAAACAAAGACTCTCGCAGCAATCTCCATTCACTTTACAGATTACTCTAGATTCCTGAGTGAGAAATGCTTTCTCTCATCCAAAAACTTAACTAAATCTGACAGCGAATATGAAAAATATTGTTTTGGAAAGCGTGCAGCGAGTTTTATGAGTCATATCTGAAGATTGAAATAATGTTAAGAGAACTAAGTCATCTTCAAAAACATAGTAGAGCCTTTTTTTGAGTCTGGTTTAGTTTTAAAAAAGGGTTGTTCATAATACAAAAATGTAACTTTTTGATTACCAGTTTAAAGCAACAAAGTACATTTAAGTATTGTGCTTTGATGAAGTGATTCCATTTTCAGATACTTTATACTTCCACTTAACAATATTTCCCTCTGAAATATTGTACTTTTTACTCAACTCCCTTTATATGACAGATGACATATATATATAAATTACTAAGCATTGTTTTAAAATGTAACCAGTATTTTCGAATATATTTGTGACCCTTATAAAAAATCCATGTCTAGTTGAATGTTTATGAGCTGCAGTTTCAGTTTTGACACATTTTCTCTCTAAACTACTTAGATGTTTCGATTTAATAATTGTTTGTAGCAATATTTTACAAAGAGAAAATATATATATTTTTAATTAAATTAATCAACATTCCATTAATCATCTCACAACCCCTCAGATGTCTTTCTGGTGACCTTTTGGAGGGGCCTGACCCCTATGTTGGGAACCGCTGGATTAGAGTAACAATATATATGAGTAGTAAAATCCTGCTTACACATAGATTCAAATGTATTAATGTAATACTGTTACATATAATAATTCATGCAGTCACAGGGGACTTTTTAATGCAGAACGAGTACTTTACTTGTAATATTTTACAAGCTGATAATACTCTTTCAACTTTTATTTAAGTAGGATTTTTGCATTATTGTATTTGCACTTTTACTCAGTTAAAGGATCTGAATACTTGGATCGAGTACCGAATACTAACTCCACACTAGAAGTAGTATAGAATGAGTACTTTACTCGTAATATTTTAAGTATATTTGCTGATAATACTCTTATTTAAGTAGGTTTTTGCATTGATGTATTTGCACTTTTACTTAATTAAAATGATGTTAATACGATCTATCTTAATAGATGGAGTACAGAATACTAATTTTATACGAGAAGTAGTATAGAATGAGTACTTTATAGTAACATTTTAAGTGTATTTGTTGATAATACTCTTTTAACTTTTATTTAAGTAGGATTTCTGCATTGTTGTATATGCACCTTTACTTAATTTTAGCATCTGAATACTTCCTCCACCACTCATGATCACCCATTTGTGAACTTGGGTTAATTTCCGTTCCAGAGTTCAATGTTTAGATCTCTTTGAAAATGCTGTTATGCCAAGTTCTGATCGTGACCTCCAGTTCTCCCATGTCGCTTTTTTTCCAACGCACCGTCCAGAGCGGACATGTAAGGCAGTTGATAGCCATCTGACCGGGAAACACTAAATCACAGATGAAACAGCGGGAGGGGAAGTTGTAAATCACACTTTACAAAGAGCCTGGTGAAAGCGCCGGAACATTGCACCGTCGTGACATCGTCCCTCGTAGCCTGCCTTCAAAGCCAGCTCGGGCAGGAAGCAGTCATTCCCCATTTCCTGTCTGCGTCACCCAGAGGGGGTGGAGGACGACGGCACTGAGAGGTGCGAAGGAAAATCATGTTTGGGTTTATTATTTTTTTTTTTTCAAGGACGTGTGAATCCATTGTGATTGCCCGCTCGCTCGCTGTTTTCTCCGAGCTGATGAAAAGAGATCGCAGCCGCACAGGAATCACATTTGTACGAATGTGAACTCTGACCGTGATGAAGCTGTTGTCGTGGAAACAGCGATGATGGGTTTGTTGGTGTCATGGTTGGTTTGGTTGAAAAGTTGAACAAAGGAAGACAAAGAGGACTTTTTCCGAACAGTAAACACATCCCTTATCACCAGGGTGTGCACTTGTTTGTGTGTGTATGTGAACTTATATATCGTTGAATGATAATCTGTCCATTTTTGACAATAATCTATTACTTTTATATATCACTTTGGTCGGAACTGAATTATTGACTATCAGAGGTATTGTCATTCAATTTCGTGGAGATATTTATGGTTACCAGAGGATGAATCCTACTGATTTTGGTGATCCGAGAACTTTTCCTATGGCACCACCATTAGGTTGATAGTTTTGTTTTTTTGTTTTGTGGATTCGGTATTCATGGGGACTTTTCCTAAATACAACCAGCAGGTCAAAGTTTAAACTTATTCTATAAGATTTCTCATATTTTGTAAAAGATATTCATGGTACCCAGAGGATTAAACATTCAAACTTTTGGTCACCATTAGGTTGTTAATTTGGTTCATAGTGAAATGTTTCAACAAGTATTGGATGGATTGCTATGGACTTTTTCACACTCATTCATGTTCCCCTTAGTATTAGTTTTAATCACTTTGGTGATCCGTTAACTTGTCCTATAGTACCATCATCAGGGTATTTGAAAAGAGGAAGAGGTGGGTGTTGTCAGCGTAGAGATAAAGATGGAGGCTGTGATGAAGCAGGATCTGACCATGATGTAGTAAGTAAAAGAGTAGGGGACCAAGTACCAAACCCTGAGGGACGCCATTGAGTTTATTTGGGCTGTGGAAGACTTTCAACTGTTTATGGATAACAAATGATCTGTCTTTCTGTGGGAAAGGTAGGATCTGAGTGAAAGATAGCCTATATTACCAACAGCAGGATAAGGATTATAATAATAATAATAGGTCATTAGTTTGTTTAGTGCTATATTGGTGATGTGTCAAGTGCAGAATCCACGTAAAAAAAGAGGTTGTCGAGTCCAAATGGGCTGTCATTTTTCTGCCGACGACTCTCTCAACACTTTTTAAAATGTGTGTATACGCACATGTGAGTGTTGTGGAGGAACTGGTTTGGGTGCTGCTGCAGCACAGTCTCACCTGCTCCGTCTGTCACTCAGCAGTTGCCTTGGCGAGTCAGCTGACACATCCTGACACAGCGATGTGACACTGTCGACGTTGCGCTGCCAAGTTCACCTGTCACACAAAGGCTCACGGTGATTTGTCCCGTCAATCATTCTCCTCTCCTTCCTCAGAAGGACAAAAGAAGGTGACTCAGCCTCTGTATAATAACAAAACCCAAAGCATGTGCTAATTATTAAGTGGTAGTATTTTTGTTTAATTCAATTATGTAGTAATTTCAGGCTAGTAAGGATTACTGTAGATCTGAGGTGATGATGATACTCATTTGGGCGCATTTGATTTGTCACATCACTGGGATGCATTAAGTGAATGTGAACCCCATTAGCCCCGGATCACCAGACTTGTTAGCAGCAGCACCCTCTGCAATAATTTACAACCCTTTCATCTCAACAGAATGTGTTTCTTGTAGAGCGTAATGGAAGTAATCCATTCTCCCTGTCAGCGCTGGAAAACACTTTGTTTTCTGTACAAATTGTGTTTGGGTGGAAGACGCTGGTTGGGGGTGGAGGTGGTGGAGGGGGAAGTGGGAGATTTTTGTGGTGGATTTGTCTCATATATGCAGGTTTTGAGGGCAGATGTATATACAGTACATTGAGTCTGCTCTATACTGTGTTGTGTTTATTCACATGAATCAAAAGCGTGACTTATATGGAGAAAATACAGCAATTGGGCTTGTTTGTGAAACAGTGGATATTCAAAGAGGTACATTTACTCATGCAATGTGCTTATGTACAGTTTTGAGGTACTTGAGTGTTTCCATTTTATGTTACAGGCAAATGAGCTTTCTTTCTACTAACTAAATGTATAAAAATGTTTACAAAACATACTATGAGTTTATCAAATATGATGCATTGTATATGTAAGTATATGGCAGTTAAAATTAGCTTAGTATTGACTGACTAAGGCATTAAGATGCTGCTTAAATAATAATAAACAAGTGATAGTAATCCAATAGGATAGTAAAAGTACAGATAAATTGAGAAGGTAAAAGAAAGAAATACTAACAGTCGGTATATGAAACTAAAATAATGATAAATGGAAAAAATAGACAATATACCAGAGCATTTGGAGACGATTAACAAAAATGACCTTTAACAGTATAATATATCTTATATATAAAAAATATGTGAAAATCATAAGAAACAGATTGTAAAAAGGGTTCAAATCTAAGCAGCATCCTTACTTTTAGTCCCTAACGTGAGACAAGCTCAAACAACACTAGATCCTATAACTTTTCATAACCATCAGGGCATAATTAGGGTTATGGAAATTATAAGATCCAGGTTCAAATTTCGATATTTCATATTTACAGTCTACCAAAACCTTTTTTTCACCAAACCACAACAAAGAGCTGGAAGATGCTTAAACGCACCATAAAGCTGAGGGAGTCTGGTGATAATTATCTGTGGGCTCGACATTACACAAGAAAAGTGTCGGTGAACAGAAGCAGCTTTGATTCAAGTTAAGGATCTGATAATGTCTCCCATCACAGTAAATATCATTATCTGGTGGTTAGTGTAGTAAACTCTGACTCTAATAAACTGCCTGCAGACTGAGTATTATGTCTGTGTGTGCTGATATCTGTGAACATATCCATTTAGCTCAAGCAGTAACTGTAATGGTGTTAATGCCCATATCAGCCGGTGTTTTCCTTAATATCTCTTTTCAAAGATATCCTCCTTTCTGACCACATTAGAGCTGTGCATGTGGAGACTAGCTTGCGTTTATTCAGGAAATGATGCATTACCTCCTGGAAATTAAAGTGTTGGCAAAGATTATATTTCAACCTTGAATATGATTTACAATCTCACAATTAAACAACTTTTTTTTACAAGAAGAACAGCGTTTGATTTGTAGGCTGTTTGCTTTTATTTAAAGCATTTTTCAGCTAACTTTTATTTTTATCCCAACTCTCAAACCAAAGCACAACCACACAAAAAAACAACAACGATTCATCTTCCATCCTCTCCCATATATCTCCTCCTCTTTCTCACATCTTCCCACTCTTCCCCCTCATTTCTCTCCCAACTGTATCTCCCACAGCCCCCACAGGGCCCCTCCATAAATCCTGGGACGGCAGCGCTTTAATGGATAATTAATTGATGCCGCTGCAGCACTGTAATAAGACAATAAATTACGACACAGGCCGGTGTGCTGTGTCAGTGTGTGTTGCTAATGGCCCTTCAGGGCTGGGGCAGGAGGCTAATAAATTAGACAGGTATTAACTGTTGTAAGCTAAGTAGCCCTCCACTGCTGACTGCCATGAGCGGAGAAGAGGAAGGAAAGAGAAGATGAAGGGGGAAAAGGGAATATAGGATGAGAGATGATCGCATTATTTTGTTGAATTTAAAGTGAAATTAAGAACTGTTTTTTGCCACGAAATCAGTATGTTTTGATTTATGTAATTAAAAATACCAAAAGGAAGTCATTTAGGTTTTGATTGTTTTCCTGCAGAAATTGTATTGTATAATTTGTGTAATATCTGTTGCTGATAGGAACTCAAAATCATTCCTTATATCACTTTAGATACAACAACAACAAACTGTGGCCAACGTTAATTCCAATGGGAGTAGATGATGGACAACACTGGTCTAAGGCGCCCCTTGTTTCACGTCGGATCCCCTGGTTATCAGATTTTTTTCCAAACCCTGCATTGAAACAGGAACATCAGTAGAGCGATGTTGATGTTTTTAGCAGGTATAATATTTACCACTTACACCATCTTGGTTTAGCTTGTTAGCATGTTAGCCTTTGCTAATAAGCACTAAACACAAAGTAAATGTTCGAAACACAAATGGAAATGTACGAAGTTTTGCAGGTTTTTGGTTATAAACACATGAACATTTGACCTGATGATAAAAAGTTAAAGATCAAAGTACAAATATTACAATTCATAATTATGGTGACAGGAATGCCTGAACCAAATTTCATAGCAATCCACCAAATTGTTGTTGAGATATATCAGTCTGGTGGAAATGCCCATCTAGAAGGTTCATTTTTTTCAACAATTATGTCAAAAAAAAAAGGAAGTTCAGCAGTTTAGACTATACAGAATGATATTTACAATCCCCAGATTTGGACTCACAGTTCATTAGTAAAACCCTTTGGTCTCAATGGTCTGAAGCTCTCATCATGTTGACTGTAAAGGATTGTGTCACTTTCCAAAGAGGAAAAATCACAGCTTAGTAAACAAGGAAAACATCCGCTTGGAAACGTGGAATTTCAGCAGATAATCCCATTTTAATGGTTGTCTGATTAAGAGGTGAGAAGGGATTAGTGCATGAGTGTGTGCATGTTTGGTGTGGCGCATGGTTAAATTCACCACATATGTGCCTATTTGGAAGAAGCTGGTGGAAAAATTACTTATACAGGGGAAACAAAGAGAAAGGGAAACATGCAGAGATTAGGAGTGAGCATGAAGAGGAAGAAAAATGGCGGCTTGGTTGTGTCGTTCCAATTAAAAATGCTGCAAATCTCTCTTCCCCTAATGTTAGCCCTAACGAGATGGACTTAGTGGCAGTTATGTAGATAAAAACTCTTTCTGATTGATTCCAATGGCCCATTGAAATTTGTTTCACTCCATCTTATTGATCACAACCCGCTGGCTGCAAACTGTTAATTAATAATGATAATAAAAGTGCCACGGATTATTAAAATCAACCACACAAGGCTGAACTCCAGTGCCTTTTCTCCACGACTTTCACTTTATATGGCCTTTGTTTGTGTTCTGTTTACTATTTACTTGTTTTCAAAATCTTAAACAGGAACATCAGATCCGGGGATGTTTTCCCAGCTCACATCCGAGACATCAAATGCAAAAATATTAATCTTGCAATCGCTATTATGATTGTTGATGCAGGAATGAGTCCTAAAACCTGCAGATGAGTCAGCATTTTTGCACTTCCTGTTCTGTTGTCTCAAAGTGGATGGTTTTTTTGAAGGGTTTTTAGTAAGATGTATGAAAGATCTGTGGTTAACAAAAGATTAAGACATTTAAACGTTATGTTCTACAATATAAAATATGTCAGTAAATACCCCTCTCATGTATTTAGAAGCTTAAGTGTCTTAAGAAAAAGCGGTTGCTAACAAGTGGCTAAAAGAGCATCATCACGTCATCACACAAACTAGTCCACCTTCTTTTACAGCCTAAAGCTTTTTTCTACTTGTAATTGAATTCATGCTTCAAAACTCATAAAAGTGGTGTATCATTTGTAGAGATTATCTTGCTGAACAAACATGCAACGATCATAAACGTTTGTTGGAAAAATCCCATTGGCTTTTTGTTGAGGGAACCGGTGAGATGCTAACTTGAGATGCTAGCAGGTTGGACACAAAAAGAAAGTGGTGTCAAGTGACAAAAAAACCCCAAACATAATTCCTGTCCCTGAACACGAAACACGAAACCAACCGTGAGACTGTACTGGAAGACCACACCCTTACCTTCCTCCTGGCTACATGAGGGCACATTACAACCTGCATTAACACTGAACGTTTATTGAACGTCTCTTCAAAAACTCCCAAAAATATCCCACTGAAGCGTGAAGATGCCTGGGAGAAGACAGCAGCAGTACAGCCTTGGCGAACAGTGGACTGTGGATGATGATAAAGCTGTTTGACTGGGTCACAACCACGGCCCTCGCTACTCCGCGGCTCTGCAGAGAAGTGGAGCGCTTAATATATTATCAGTGGACACGAATGACACCACCCGAAAGACAGAGTGCCCAGTGCCGAGCTCTCGCAGCCCGGGAACCTGAAACATTCCTCCATATTTTTTCGCCGGGCTGTCAGGTCGTCTAATAAAGCGGGGCGAAATGGAGGGACGGTGCCGGAGCTGAGGGTGGATGAAGTATCTAGCACTGATGTAATATGGCTTATAAATCTAATTTAATTACCCGGCGTGGGGACAGGCTGTAGAAGCCATGACTGGATTTATTGTGTCTTAACTTGGCATCTTAACGACTTTGTGCTTTTAATATCATTACCCTGTAATTTATTCCTTCTCGGGCACACACACACACACACACGCACACACAGTGCAGCCACAGTGCAGTCATAATCTTTTTAAGCAGGCAGCTTTACGGATCGTAGGACTCCTGGGCTGTGACAGCTATTGATCCATAAACTCCCGCTTTGAATCATCCCATCCCGTCCCTGTACTGTACGCCATCAAGGTGATATCGGTGATACAGGCCGCTTTCAGCGCTTAGAGCTACATTTCAACACCGATAGATTCAACAAGCTTTTTACGCAGAGGGCGAGGAGGAAATCAATGTGCAAAATAAGGTTGATGACACCTTAGACCACCATTTTTTGTCACTTGCAATTGTCATTAAACGTCTTTTAAAAGCTAACTATTGCCAAGCAGTTGTCAGTATTCAAAGTGAGAAAGATCGTATAAATAGTGATTGCGAAACAAAAAAAATGTTGCGGTAGATGACACAGCAGTCAAAGACCACAACAGGTTGTATATTGGGTCTATGTAGGACTTCAGCATGAACTGAAGCACTAAGCGGAGGCGAGCGTGTATTTCACGCGCTGGTTAGAATGCATGTTCATTTTAGATCCCTGTTACCACCAGCGTCCAGCAGATCCGATATTGTCAGAGGTTATTACTCTTGGTGAGTTCAAGTTAGTTTTAAACTTTTACCTGGTTAAAGGAAAACTTTATATTCACACTTGTTCGGCTACAAATCGTTATAGTATCCTTGTCAGGACACACTATTATCATACAATCTAGACATTATGTTAAGTGTGCATGAGAAAACAAGCCTCTTCATCCCTCCAGAAAGACAATAACATACTAATTCACTAGAGGGAACTCCAAACCTTTGTTTTTTTTACTCAACACTGCATCCCTCTTTGTTTCCCCTCCTCCACCAGCCATTCTACATTCTCCTCTCTTTCATTTCTCTTGCTCGTCTTTATCTCGTTTTCATCTGTCTCCTCCCTCCTAACACTGTTCTCTCATCCTCATTCCCTCAACTGGCCATCCCACGCCCTCCAGTTCGGCCTGTCGGCTTAAATAAAAAAAGACAAAAAGGTGGAAAAATAGACAGAAAGAATTAAGACGAGATAGAAAATGAGGGATGGGAGAATGAAGGAGGCCTCACTCCTACACACTCCTCTCCTCCGCCTCCCCCCATGTCAAGCAAATAGTTTCCAGAGGCCCCCTGTTCCACATTAGCTTAGCGAGCTATTCAGCTGAGCCATCGGCTTAATGCAATCCCCTAAATGCCTGCTGTATGGCCTCACTGACAGTGACATATTTGTTTTGCAGCCCCTCTGCAATCTGATGTCCGCCACGTACTCTACATTTGATTAATGCCTCTCCTTTTTGAGTCCTGTAATTGGCTGCGACTGCGCTGGCAAACAATCACAAAGTCTCTCCTGCCTGCCGTTGGTTGGCAAGGTGTTGGGAAAACTAATGAGCCAAAAGTTTAGATTAACTGCACTCTCCAAAAGGCGACGTTTAGCGTCAAACAACCCGTCAGTCAAAGACTGTTTGTTCCATGTTTAATTGGCCGTTTGAAGTGAGTGTCCAAATCCGAGTTTAGCAACTGTAACTAGGCAAACTTCGGATTTGTCCACGTGCGGAAAAGGGCATTAAGGGTTTAGAGGGTGGTGTCTTTTATTTAGCATTTTTCAAAAACAAAAGAGCAAACCTGTGAGCAATGTATAAACAAGATGATGTAATGTTAGCTGCAGTTATTAGCATGTCTTATTACATTGTAATGTAGAATAAACATTTCTAAAAGGCCCTGTTTGTGATTGTGTAGTCAATGCTGGATGCTATCAAAGTTTAAGCTGATGTTAGCAGCTGTTTCCAATTCTTTATTGGATTTGCGGACGTCAATACTCCAGTTACCCCGGTCAATGTTACCCAATATAGCATACGGTTTTCTAAACTTAACAATTAGCTTTTCAACTACCCTCCTCTACGCATTGTCCTCTTACTCTTTGTCATTTGTTGTGCTTCATTTGTGAAACAAAAGCATTCAGATGAGACTTTCGGCCTCAATCTTTAAGCGTGATATCATGTGCTGTCAGCCATGAAGTGCTTATTTAAGACCCCTTTTCTTACTCTAAATCATTCAACCTTGAAGCGTTAAGAAGTCCTCTTTAACCAACTTGTGGAGCTAACATTAGCTCAATTAGCCTGCTAGCTCCAGCTAATAACATCTGCAAGCAACAGCTGTCTTTTCAGTCAGAAGAAGAGGAAGAAGAAAAAAGACAGGCATAGCGATAAGAACACAGAACAATAGGGAGTTGCGAACATTCAGATTGGGTTTATAAACTATACATTTTTTCAGATTTCTTCCAAATGAATCATGTTTGAGTTCAAAAGGAGCTCTGTTTTTCATCTTCCCATTTGACTCTCCTCTATCTCTTCTTCTCCCCTCCATTGTTTCCAATCATCAAGGTTTAGATTTATGACGGCGACAAGAGATCACAACATCTGTCTTATGGTTGAATCCTGGAGAATGGAGGAGGAGGAAAGTAGGAAGGTGAAGTTGGAAAAACTAGAGTCTAATGAGATTTGACCTCCCCGCCTCTGAGCTGACCCCACTGGTTCACATATGGTAGAAGTCAATGGATAGGAGGTCAAAAGGGAAAATCATGAACCCACATTGAAGTCACACAAGAGCGACAAACAAGAAGCAGGACAGGGGAAATTGAAGAGCAGGAAATGACAAAAAGACCTCTGTCTGGCTCAAAAATATTGTCCGGTTTTAAATCTTTTTTATGCACTGGATTAATTTCTCTCCCACAAAAAAACCCACATATTTCCTTTAGTGCATTTTTTTTAAACTCCCCTCATGCCCACATGTTGAAGAGCAAAGATGGATCACATGCAGTAAAAATATATGAGGCTCTATCTTAAGACCCCGAGGACGAAATGGGATTTATGTACAACTATGTTGCTTGTTCTTTGGTCTCTTGAGATGCTGCTTGTTTATTCTTAATCAAAGAGAAATATTCTTTACTTGCATAGCTTTTATAACTTCCAGCTCGCGTTTGTTGTTTGTTTTTCTTACCCTTTATTAGCATCATGCACATACATGTGATACTAACACAAACATGAACGACACAAAGCCCTCCGTTGTTTTGCAGCATCGCTAATGTGAGTCACATTCGCTCTGCTCGCTGCTGGAGTTGTATTAAGGTGACATATGACCCGGGTCACACTAATGATTTATATCCTGTGTTAGCTGTAAACACAATGACTGAGAGCCACTGTATTTTACACCATTAAAACACCAGCTGTTACAGTGCTGTCCGCACTCGTTACACATAATTGGGCTATTCAGAGTGTGTGCAGATTGTACACGCTCACACACATAAGTGCATTAAGTAGCCAGTGATTGGACAAACATCACTCACTCTGTAACTCTAGATTTACGGGTTATATTAAATGTGCTTTTATGGCACAAAATTTTACATAAAAATGTTGACATTACTTTCTGTATATTTCCTATTTTTGTTTGTTAAATCCATTTAAGAGGACATTCTTGTTTCCTACAACCTGGTTCTTATATTTTGAAGAAATATCTGTAATAATAAAAATGTTCTTAACAAGTTATATACTATTATAATTACTATAACTATTATCTTAAATACTTATGATATACAATTACAGGGATAGAGTGAATTGTGGGTAATATTCAATTAAATAGGTTTTCAAAAACTCTCTAAAAAGTTGTTTCTTTTGGATTATTGGACATAGAAATAGCTTAAACTGTATTTGTTCTGGTTAAATTGCCCTTGTTTTGCATAATTTAATTCTTGGCTGGGTTCAAAAGCCTGAACTAACACCAAATGTCACCATTAATATCCGTGACAATTAAATCATTTAAATTGGATTAGCAGCCCTCAAAGGTGTTTTTTGTGTGCCAGAGAAGAAGCTGTTGAGTGAATCACATCCTCCACTGGTTAATTAATAGTTTCTAAAAAGAAAATGCCGACCTTAATAATAACTGAAAGAACACCAAAGAGAACATCCTCCAGTGAAAACATGAGAGCCGTCTGGCAGCCGTGGTCAGCGCCCACATGCATGTCGACACAGAGGTCAGGGCCGGGCCAAGAGGAACTGGCACTCCTCACCCTTTACTGGGGTGGGGGGGAGGAAAGTGGGAGTTTTTTTGTGACTGACGGGAGCCACAGGGAGAGCGAGTCGATCAGTCACAGAGCAGACGGCCTTGAGAGGAAGAACAACCGCCACGTTTTTACTGGACTGAAATCCAAAAGGTTACAGGAATATTTGGTCTTTATTATTCCTTCACCACATCATCTAATGTTACATGTGACCTAAGCAGTAGAGGAAGAAGTATTCAGCTAATTTACTAAGCTAAAGTATGCAGAAATACAAGTCAAAGTACTGCTTTGTAAGTATTTCAGTATACTTAGGAAGACGAACTTCAAATATTTAGCGTATTATTATCACTCATGCATTAAAGGCAAGATATTAATGTTGCAGTTATTTGAAATGGAGCTCATTTTTAACTATTACATGGTGATTATTTTCAGTATGGATTAATCTGATCATATTTAATTTGATTATTTGGTTTGTAAAAAGTAGTGAAATATTGAGAAAAGTCGTCACAATTACCCAGAGTCCAAAGCGACACCTTCTCTACAGTCCAAATATTAAAATTATTAAAAGAAAAAGCAGCATATCTTCACATTTGAACCATAAAAAGTTTGTCAATTAATATTCTGTCAATCGACTGATTAATTAAGTAAGTAATCATCTGCGCTGTACTTGATTAAACTGTTTAATTTATAACAAAACCTCTTTGTGTGTTTTGCATGCAAATAAATCCTAATTTGTAAAGTAACTATACTTTCCACTCATAGTAGAGCAGTAAAAAGTTAAATATTTCCCTCTGAGAAGTTGTGGAGTATAAAGTTAAAGTAAAGTACAAGTACAAGTACATTACATTTTTACTTATACAGTACAGAGTACATGTACTTAGTTACTTTCCACCACTGATGGAAAAAAAAACACTCCCAGATGGTCAGGATGAAAGAAAAAAAAGGAGACAGACCTTTTTAAAATAAGCTGTAGGAGATGTGTGTTTTCTGTTCACATGTGGGTGTGTGTGTGTGTGTGTGTGTGTGTGTGTGTGTGTGTGTGTGTGTGTGTGTGTGTGTGTGTGTGTGTGTGTGTGTGTGTGTGTGTGTTGGGAGTGATTTATGGGGCCTGTCTTCCTCTGCCAGCAGTTTGTCTCTTCTAGCATGGAGGATGAATGGCCCACTGTCAGGCCTGCCTCACCCTCTCCTACTGGTCTCTCTCTCTCTCTCTCTCTCATTACCTTTCTTCCTCTCTGTCCTCCCCTCTCTTTACTATCTTATCTCCCCACATGCTCCTTCCTCTGCATGCACCTTGTCATCCTCACTTCCCTTCACCTCTCGTCTGCTCACTTGGTTGATTTGATCCTTTATTTCCCCCCCCGTCTCGTGACCCCGCCTCTCCCATCCGTCACATCTTCTCCGTGGATCCGAGACCAAAAATCCTCGACCTCTTATCTGATCTCTCATTTCAGGGACACTTCATTGGAATGTGGTGCATCCATTTCAGCTACTCTGTGTGCATATCTGCTTTCTATATTCTGTCTGGTGTTTCACGGGCTGGAAGTTGAGTTTGCTTTGAGCTAAAAGCAAAGTGACACCTGACTTCTATCAGTGGTGGAATGTAACAAAGCACATTTAAGGCCTAAACTACTATAAACTATTTTATTGAGTTTCTTTTTAGCAAAATGCTCTGAATGAATTTGAGTTCTCTCTAGTGAACATTTACACAGTGTTTATGTCTAGGGCTTTTATTGTGAAAGGTAAGAAGGGAAGGAGTGGATCTGGTCTTCGCTGCCTTTTTCAAGGTTGAAGGTTTGCCGTCTTGGTTTCGGACTACATAGCCTCTGTGTTGTTGTACACTTTACTGTATATTTTCAATATGTCCGTTCTTTGCTGAAGTACTATGCAAATACTGTACAAAATTGAGGTACTTGTACTTTACAGGAGTCCTCTTTTCATGGCACTTTCTACTTCTACTCCACAACATCTTATAAGGAAATACTTTACTTTTTGATTCCCTGTAACTTTATTACAACTTTAGTTGTTTCACAAATGAATATGTTTGAACAAGTACAACTGTAACGATTAGTTGCTTATGACAAAAAAGTAAATTGACAACTATTTTACAAAGCAAAGCAAAAACATCTTATGATACCAGTTTTTTTAAATGTGACGATTTGCTACTATTGATCTGCCTTTTCTGCATCGAGTACTTTTAAAACTTTAAGTGCATTTTACCGATTATATTGACATACTTTCATTTAAATAAAATGTTTCTGTAATAAAGTTGTATGATGCTTCTTGTTTCCCTGAATCTCTACAACAAAAGTTGCGATTGAAAAGTGAGCACGACCCAGTGAGCCACATTTATGCGAAATACACCAGAAATATACCAGAATCAGCCCTTTAACAGGTGTAACGAGTGTCTATCTGCGTTGTGTTCTGGTTTCTGCGTTGGAAGGGTGGAAGGACGGCTGGACAACAATGGAGGGTTTCTCATTTATTGGTACCTGGATGAGCCAAAGAAAATCATGTCATCGCAACCGTAACCGTCATGTAAACCGTCATAGCCAGGACCACATTCCCGCCTAGCAAACAAACAAACGGATACTCTGATGCACATATATACAATAAACTCTCAAAAAGTACATTTGCAAAGCGTTAGCTGTTATAACAGTGCTGTAGCATGTTCATATATAACATTTACATTATCTACAAAACGATTTATATGCTCAGAATGTGACGACAAATACATCAACATACCTCCACTCAGACAGCCAACGGCATTCTGAGCTTGGCGCTGCATATACGTCACTAAAACATGAACTTTTCTTAAAGCGACAGTACAGGTATAGAAAACACATTAACATAGGGGTTGGAACAGGTTACAAAAGGGACCTTGAACATAGCCTAAACACATATTTGCTTCTTATTAATCAGAATTTGGTGACATTTCAACATAACTAAAACATGTTGTTTCACCCTGGTTACACAGGCATGATTTAAACATCCAGACGAGGATGAATTGGCTGCAGAAAAAAATCCCAAAAGCTGTCATATTTTTATTCCTAATTCTTATTCGCCAGAGAACCTTTAACAGCGTCGGCACACTGTACATCTTCTAGCAGCTGTGATAGGCCAAGAGGCTGAAGAATAATGTCTCCCAATGTCATTAATTGTGCTGTCATTATCATAATTTAACATCCTGCTCACCCCTCTCCATCTTCATCACTGTCTTTTGCTGTTCGCTCATTAATCAGACTGAAAAAAAGGAAGGGAGGGAGGGAGGGAGGCGGAACGACAAATGAAATAAAAAAAATAAAAAAGACCTCTCTATCAATCCCATTTCCAACACATTAGAAAGGAAGCACTTTTTTTCCCACTGCCTTTCTGAGCTCTCAGCCTTCCTGTGCTAATGGTAGATATACAGTGACATGGTAATGATCTGGCCACGGCTGCAGAGCACAGGCCGTATTGATCAGCGGCTGATTTATTGCAGGTTACGGCTGATTATTGGGCCATTAATCAGTCTAGGATTACCCTATCAATAAAACTGCCTACGTTTGTTTGTAAAGTGCTTGCCGGGGCACAGAGAAGGGCATTGCATGTCCAGGCATCAGTAACACACGGCTACTATTTAAAGTCACAGATTAGCTATTCAAAGAGAGATATTCCTCACTGTAGTCTCTGAATAAATGTTTATACTGGCTGAGGAAGCTCTGCTGTGAAAATAACAAGAAAATAACAAGAATCACTCAATATTACATTACATTACATTACAGTCATTTAGCAGACGCTTTTATCCAAAGCGACTTACAGGAAGTGTATTCAACATAGGTATTCAAGAGAACTACTAGTCACCAGAAGTCATAAGTGCATCTCCTTTCTTAAACAATCATCTAAAAGCATAAACCAGAGCAAAAGTATAGTGCAGAAGCAAATTACTACGAAAACAATAATTGCAACAGACTAATACGAATACAATAAGTGCTACAAACTAATACGAATAGGATAAGTGCAATAAACGAATATGAATACAATAAGTGCAACGAACTGATACGAATGCAATAAGTGCTACGAGGAAGGCTCAGGGTAGTACTTCTTGAAGAGGTGAGTTTTCAGCCTGCGCCGAAAGATGGGCAACAGATGGAACTTTACCGGCATTTGTAAAGATACCTTAATGACTTAATAGGTCAGTGGTTAATGTTTGGTTGAGAGTACTTGATTTAACCTGAAATAACTGACTTTTGGGCCTCTTCGGGTTAGTGGAAACAAGTTGTGAACAGACCATAACGTTGACAGATCATCATATTTTAAGTTTATAAGGTGAACTTCTTCGCAAAAAGTTGTTTATTTATACCTCCACAAAGTATGGAGCAATGTTATAATTCATTAGGTGTCGTGTTTGTGTCAACCTGATGAATTAAGGTCCAAATTATCTCTCTTTTAGCTCCATTTTTGGTCTCCACCATCTCCTAAGGGATCTCTTTAGCTGCTAAATGCTCAGCTATGTTCACCAGTTCGTCGCTTACTGTGTCCGTTTGCTGTTTGTTGCCCCTATGACACTATTATTATGGTAAGAGTGAACCAAAACAGTGAAGTTGTGGGCAGGACAGATAAACAATGAGCTGATACTCACTATAAAGTTGTTTAAATCCGAGGGGAGCTGCAGATTTGAGTGATAATTCTCTGTTTATCCATAAATACAAGCGACCCCCCGCACATGTCAGGTATTTTTGTCATTTGAGACGTTGTTATTATGAAAATATTGATTATAGCCATATAGGTATAGCCCTTAGGTAAAGATCATGGTCATGGTTATTAGAAACCAATGACGTGATGCGATTTCAGCCCAGTATCCTTGGATTTACATCCACTTTGTACACCTAGTCATCCACCCAAACATCCACCTTACAAGGTTTAACGGTGCTATATCAACATCATGCAACTTCTGCTTTTGCTTTGGACAGACAATAGTACAAATTTGCACGCCAACAAGGCGTTGGATGTCATGAGAACGTAAAACACGAGTCAATTTAAGGTTTGAACAAGCAACCAGCGCTGTCGTTTTTCTAAAGAAAACTGTATGGATTGTTTTCACCCTATACGTCAGAAATGGTAACTTAAATTAAGGGTTTATACGTTTTAACTAATGGTTAATGAATAATGGATCAGTTATAAGCCATTAATAAGAACATTTTGTGTCTCGATGCTGTGAAAATTCCTTTTAATTTGGTAATAATGCTGTTATAAATGTTTGGAATCCAATAATAAATGCTTAATAAGTTTTTAATACATAGATTTCTGTGCAGTCAGAAGTAAGTCAAAGCAAAAACCAAAAGTCCCTGTTATTAATGCTTATAACTCATTATAAAGCATTAGTTAATGGTTTATTTAATACCAATAAAATCTTAAAAAACAAATACAAATATTTAAGAATATATAGAAAAATACATCGGAACACAGTCAATGATGTTTGGCAATTTAACCTCAGATAAAGTGTTATTTAAAAGAAACAACAAGAGCTTTGAAAAACAAGGAAGAGCAGCTCTTTTATGTTTCTCAAACCAAACCCTTTGTCGCAAACAACAAATACAAAAAAAAAAGGCAGCGCCAGGAATGTAATTCGCAACCTTAATCTCCTTCCTTAAATTAGCAGCCGGATAAAAAGATACTGCCGCTGTCGACCTGCCAACAGCTTTACAGCCTGCAATAAAGCAGGAGGGTGGGGATGGGGGGGGGGGGGGTGAAGATTGTGTGGCGTTGCTTAACCCCCACCAGAACCCACAACCACTACCTGGAACACAACTTTTACAACAGCTAGCAAATTGAGAGTAGTGATTTTGCTATAAAAGCCCCGAAGACCAAGGGAGCCTGGATTCGGAGGGTTTAATGAGATGGTTTGATGGCTATCCGCCGTCAGACAGGGCCGACTTCTCTGCCAAAGCTCTGTTCTCTCTTTTTTTATTTGTGAGTGTGTTCGAGTGACTGATTAAACATCCCACAACCTCTTGGACGCGCCGCCAGCGGTCCCCCTCGCTGCATCCGAGTGCCACGCTCGTAACAAAACCAAAAAGAAAAAACCCGACTTGACAGTGGACTCGTAAAGCAGACATAATGCTGTCGTAAACGTGTCACGACACCTGCCATAAACATTAATGACTGTTTATGAACGAGGATGATGAATAGGAGGCCTTTTTTTTTTGCTCGGCTGGAGAAACACAGCGGCGTGTTATGATCCAAACTTTTGGCAGGAGACTCCAAACATCTTTACGCTTAGCAGGATGCAGTCTGACGAAAAAGTCAAAGCAAAGTCATCAGGTTCAACGAGCAGCTATTTGATTTATACTCCGATCTGTAATTAATAATAATAAAGCTCACTCTCGCTAATCTCACCATCCGTCCCGTCACTAAATATTGAAAAAAACGCCAAACTGAACATGAGCCAAACATTTCGTCTTCGTCGTCACATGACTAGCTGTTTTTGCTAGGTCAAACACTTTTGCATAACAAAGCAACATGGAAACATGTAACAGCAAAAAAAAAGGGTTTGGCGCTCAGCACGCCGTTGAAGGAACAGATAGCTGTAATCCCCGTTTTCCCACCAGGCGGTCCAGCATGCCTGTCTGCGGTACTTAGAGATAAACATCGGCGTGCACTCTGCGTGACCCGGAGCACACACACCTGCCGGGACAAGCAGAGGCACACATAAATGCAGGTGCAAAGACAGCGAAAAAAAGACCGCTTTTGTCAAAGTATGAATTATGGCGCACGGCTTGACAGTTTGTATTTAAGTGATGTCAGCAGATCCAATAAGGCTATGTGGAACAGATGTATGTGAGCTTTATATACTTTGTGTGCTGCGCTGTCAAGACATCCCTGAGGGGACGGTCTAAGACAAATGTGTTGGTAATTTACAAGTGTGCTTAAATACCCATTATTCTTTTCCTCTGCGAGCTCTCTCAGGATCGGCTGAGCTCATTTATCATCAGCTACACGCAAGGTTATCACGCACACACATGAACGCAGGAAGAAAAATGAGGGTTAGAGTCAAAGTTGTCGCTGTTGGGATTGCGTCAGTGAAGAAGCTTTAGAGAATTATTTCAATTTATCAAGATTTTTTTTGGGTAGTTTTAGCAACTCTTTCTGTAATGATAAGATTGTAGGCAACAGATTTTCATGTAAGATGGTGCAAGAAACCAGTGATGGAATGTAACTCAGTACTTGTACTTTAGTTTTTCCATTTTATGCTACTTTATACTTCTCCACTACATTTCAGAGGCAAATATTGTACTTTTTTATGTGATAAGCTTATAAAATATAAAAATCCGTTTTCAAATCGTTTGGTTTGTGAGCATGAGTTTTTTGCAGTTAACTGTCCGAGGATCAAAAGGTTAAATTATCTAATATTTCAAACAAAAGCATAGATTGTACAGGGTTTCTGGCAGAAAAGAAAGCAATGATAGGTTACTAGCATAGTAACTTATACTGTAGATAGTGAAGTTAGTATTACTATAGATAGTAAGTTATTTAGCTGGACATGGTAACCTCTGGTTCTTAAGAGTAAATCCAATACTTCAAGTGTCTTAAAGCTGCATTCTCTCTACTGTCCATCAGGGGGCGACTCCTCTGGTTGTATAGAAGTCTATGAGAAAATGACTCTACTTCTCTCTTGATTTATTCCCTCAGTAAACATTGTAAACATGAGTTTATGGTCTCAATCTCTAGTTTCAAGTCTTCTTCAATACAGCATGATGTTCATTTAGTAAATGATGCTCCATTTAGAGTCAAACAGACCATAAAGCAGGGTATGCTTTAGGGCGGGGCTACACAGTGATTGACAGGTCGACACCAGATACATATACGTTGTCTCTACTTCACTCCTCAACTGTCCAGTTATGGTTTCTTCTGTTCTCTGGTTGCAAAAAGTCAAGATGGCGGCGGCCAAATCGCTGAACTCGTGGCTTCAAAACGGAAGACCACAAACCAATCGGTACGTCCACTTCTTACATACAGTGTGCTTCAGCCTTACAGTTACTAAACTGTTATTGGGTAATTTCTATTCAGGGGAGGGGTTTATAGAATGTTTATTCATGCTTTTAATGAGACAATGTGCTTTTTACTTCAATCCTGAACACTTGTATGTGACTCTCGTCCTCCATTGTATCCAGTGTGCAAAGTAAGCAAAATGATATCCATGATGTCGTGACAACGTAGCAACACGAAACGCTCGCCGGGCGCATAAATCAGGAGGGATGACGCCGTTTATAGCAAGGTTACAGTAAATCACACGGTGACGGTTTAATCCCAGGGAGAGTCTTACAGGAAGAGGGCGGAATTCAATTTCCCAGCATGCCTGAGCAAAGGTATGCTAATACAATACAGCCTGCACACACCAGACGTGGGCTAGGGGTGGTGCTGCTACTGGGGGTGTTGGTGGAGGGCGGTGTTTTCTCTCTGGGGTCTCACACCTTTCATGCTGTTCGTAGAGATTACGTTTCAAAAAAACGGCACGGACCTGACAGACAGGATAATCAATCACGTGAGCACAAAAAACACACACAGGAGCGTGCGCAGTGATGTCTGCTGGCTGTGTCTGTTTTGCAGGAGTCATAAATCAATGGTGTGTTTGTCAGAAAGGAGGGTCCAACATGAGAAGGATACAGAAGCAGAGTCTGTGCAGTCTGATCCACCTTCTCTTTGCCACAGATAATGCTAGGTGATCTAGTGTGTGTGTGTCCTTGTAGAAGGCCACAGTGGCAGACAGCGACCTCATTATTGTAGCGCATTGGCTCACAGGTGACCTCATTATTCTCCTCCGCAATCGCACCAATAACAAACCGCATTCACCCTCTATTCAAGAGTGTGTGTATGTGTGTCTCATGTTTCCACAGTCATGAATCAGCGCTGCTAACCAATGCCACACTGTTTTGATAGCGCTCCCGTTTAGCTCAGTGATTACAGCGCTTGTTGCTACGGTAAATCCCTCGTAAAAAAAAAAAAAGAATACAGAGAATGAGCGTCACAGCTCCGAGAAAACACAAGCAAAGAAAGAAGATTGTTTTGGTAATGTATCTCTGTTGTTTCTTCCATAGCAACAAAGATGTGTCCTTTGCTTACTTGCAGTTTCTAGCATGCAGGCTAGGTTTTTGGTTTTTCAAACAAAGTACTCAAGTATTTGTATGTCGGTTCAACTTTGAGGTACTTGTACTTTTTTCTGCTACATCTCAGAGGGAAATATTGTATTTTTTTAATAAACAACATTTATTTGATACATTTTTTACACTAATTATTTTACAGATTTAGATTATTAATACAAAATATTATCAACAATGAATATATGATATATGTAAGGGATAATGTACAGCAAGCCAGTCATTATTTGGAAATGAACCCCGACAGGGTGAGCAAAAATGTACATTATCCTGCTTATTATAAGGCTACTAACAGGAAATATGTACATCATTTGAAACAAAATATTGATAAAAATTTTTTAGCTTTAGCTAACAAAAAACCTCTCGGTGGTTCGATACCCGGCTTCGGCAGTCGATGTGTCCTTGGGCAAGACACTTAACCCCAAGTTGCTCCCGAAGGCTTGCCATCGGTGTGGACTGGATGTTGCATGAATGTTAGTTAGAGTCTGATGGTGGCACCTTGCATGGTAGCCTGTCATCAGTGTGTGAATGGGTGAATGATATGTAATATACTACTGACTGTAAGTCGCTTTGGATAAAAGCGTCTGCTAAATGACTGTAATGTAATAATGTAATGTAAATGTGTACAGAGATCCAAACTGCTTCCATAGCAACGATCAGCTGTTCATAGCAACAGTCTGCTATACAGAAATAACAGACCATTGAAGGCCACACTTGACCAATCGCTATCCGGTATTCAATAAAGTCGTGTTATTATATTATAGGTTAAGCTTCCCAGAAGTATATAAAGCCGTTAAAGGTGCTATGAATGAGATTTGGAGCATTTCTATTGCCTCTCAGGGCTCTCAATTTGGTTAAGGCTGAGCCAGGGGGCTTGCAGCTAACAGTGCAAACTACAGAAAAAGTGCTGGCAGAGCTAACAGGTGGAAACTATACTGCGGCACAATCCGTAGTGACCACAGTGCAGAGGAGTGAATGCACTTAAAATTTGCCAAACTTTTAACAACTGCAAGGGTTAAAGTGATATACACAATGCAACAAAAATTTGATTCCAATATTATTTAAGTAGGTTTTGATGCTTCTACATTTGTACTTTCAAAGTAAAACATTTTGAAATCACTTTGAACCACTTCCACTTGCAAAAAAGCGAGAAAAAGGTACATCTTTTTTTTTGTCGTTTTGGTGACCGGTCTTTTGAGCACATACAGTGAAACAGCCATGCTTTTTTTTTAATGTGAAACATTCAAGTGCTCTCTGGGTAAGTGCATGTTTGGGCTGTCAGGCCTGTGATGTGGACAGCTGAGAGCTGTTGTAAGGGGATCTGCTGCTGATGACGGTGATGATAGTGTGGCTTATTGGCCTGTAACTCCGCTGTCGGCTGTAATAGCAGCGCTGACAGATACAGACCACCCACTCTCCTCTGGCCAGAACACATTCATCATACTCTGACTGGAAAACTTCTTTCTTTTCTTCCCCTACCCCAACATTTCAAGCCTGAGGCAAGACAAATATATATTCAGAACATGCACTCAACACACTCCACTTTTTTGAAGCCAAGGGATGTTATAGATTTGCAGGACGGCCAGAATAATAAAGTGTCGTGATTTCAAGTATCTGGCTCATATTGAGGAGTCGACCGCAAGCGCAGCCGGGCCAGAGTCGTGGTATGAAATGTGGGCAAGAGAGAGGAGTTACCATCATTCCCTTTCCTCCATCTTTCTCTTTTTTTTTTCTTTAAAATATATGAAATCCAACTGCAATTAAATGACATGCTTCTTTCCTGCAACAAAATACTTCTCTGCTCTCTTAACCAAAAAGTGGTTTTGCATTAGTTCATACCAATTATCTGTCTACGTAAATGGAGAGCTTGTTTCCGTACAGCAAATCTAACCACAGAAGTAAACAGAGCAACTGTTTTACTTGCTGTTGAAAACATTTAAATATGTAAATAATTAACTGTGTTATTATTGTAAATTTTGTTTTTGTTTGAAGTGATTATTTCACAAAAGTGGAATTTCTGGCCATCAAAAACTGGAAGAGGTGAGCTAGGTTTCGGGCCCCTTATAGGCAGATAGCTTTCTCTTTAGCGGTCCTGTGTTTATCCTTTTTTGTACATTATAACCTTTATTTTAAACTGCATTTGAGGACCATTTTTTCAACATATAACCAGTTACACATGATGTGCTGGACAAATTCCTTGGCAAAAGAGTGAAATCGTTCGCCTATATTCCAGTGTTACAGCAGTAATTGCAGCTTCTCTACTTCTGCATATGCATCACAAATTCATCTATAGAAAATGAAGGTTACAGAATGTAACTATGGTTCTATGAATTCTGGATAATCATTGAATCTAATATCTGGGTATTGCAATGGCTGAAACACGTGAGTTTAGACAAGGTAGAGATTACAAAAAGCTTACGTAGGTGATTTTTTTCAATTTGTAAATTGTGTTCCAGCTTTTTTCTCGTACGTGTCCATGTCAACGTTGGGATTGATAAGTTGCCTTATCTGAACATTTTTGTTACCCATAACTCAGTTGTCTCCGTGAGACATTCGGAGGCCTTTCGAGAGCTCCGAGACTGTCAGTAATTCAATGCACAATCCATATGTCGGTCGGAGTGCGATGCATTCACTTCCCCCTCGACTGTGGAGCTTCAAGGAGGATTTGATGTCACCGCCTCGTATCACCAACAAAGCGACGGGGGCCCGCTGAATGGTTTGATTCATCTCATCTCTGGAGAGAGATTCCTGCCATGTCTGCCGCTGCTCCATCTCTCATTTCTTTCATCCTCCGCCATGACAGTGATTAATGACCCTCAGCTGCCATGTGCTTCCTCACTGGCGCTCCCATCTTTCTTTTTACTTTGCACTCTGTCTCTCACAAGAAGAAGGGGATTAAAGTGAGACAATCTATCCCCCAAAAAAAAGAAAAAGCGATTGATGCCACATGTTCTCAGCGGGGTGAAATACCCTGATGTTGGTCAATACTGAGAAAGTAAGAAATCCAGGTTATTCCCAGGCACATAAATAAGTGTTCAAACCTGCCAGGACGACGAGAGGAATGTTCCCAGGCTGTGTTAAGAGTCTGATCATCAACGGGTCAACCTCAACGCTGCATAACTACGACCTGATTCCGTATGTAGCACAGTACCAGGAACTTTTAGTGGAGCAAAAGAAATGTCAATATATATATATATATATTAAGGAAAATTGTACTTAGTACTGTTCAAGTGAATGTCAGACAAATTACTATTAAAGAGAGAGGAAAACCTGGATTTTACTGCTGACAATAAACCAGTTTAGCAACAAAACATTTGGACCAAAATGAATTTATTTATCTAAAAACCTATTTTAATAAATAACTTTATATAAAATTCCAGAAGGTAAGTGGACTTATTTCCAGAGGTTTTTTCACAAGCTAGCAATTTATCAATGCCTTATCGTCATGTCTAAAGTATTAATAAATTAATTATAAGCTTTTAATGAAACCATTTGTTACAACTTTAGGCCCAATGGCGGATAGTATTAAGAGGTGAGCTCTGCTAGCAGTCGTTAGCAGCCGGATACTAACAGCACTCAGCTACACCTCATTCAGCAGACTGACAGTCTTCATTTGGATTGTTCCCACCTTCAGTGTCTGACCTGCTCACGCTCAAACAAGAGGTTTCATTCACACAGGATGTGCAGGCGAAGCTCGGTGTCACTTCCTGTTTCTCCGTCACCCTTATTTCTTTATTTCCCCTGATGTCTCCCGCTCCACCTGATCCTCCCGGGTGTCGGACAGGTGACGGGTGACGGACAGCGAGGACGGCACACAGTGACGGATCTAACGCTTTTATCTCGCTCTGTTCATCTCTATATCCATTCTGTCTCTTCTTCCTTTCCTTTCTTTTAGGGAGTCAAAACACTTCTACGAGTCGGAGGACATTCAGTGCATTTCTATCCATTTTCAAATTTGGCATAAAAACCTGATGGAAACACTGAAGATAGATAGATTAATTTGAATTGTCTGATTTGTACAGTCTGATTGTAAAACTGTACTTTTAAGCATTCATAATCTATATTTAATAAATCATAACACTGTAATGTATGAAGTGTTTATTAATGTGTATTAATGTAGCTGTCAATGTTGAGGCTGCGGTTTAAATAAGTAAAGAACGACCGTATAATTGCAATAATATGAATATGTCTTTGCTGAGAAATACTATAAATGAATATACATTTATATAGCAGCGTACGACAACATTATGGTGTGTTAAAAAGACAGATACAAATAAGCTGAAAGCTATATTCAGGCACAGTGCTTCAAATGTTGACATGTATGTTTTAAACTCTTCATGCTCCCTTTTAAATGAAATAAATCAAAATAAATGTATTTTCAAGGCACACAATCGGGCCAGAGAATTCGGCTTAACTGACCTTTTAAATCTGAGGAGACACATAATGTACAAGTTATACTTTTGAGCAGGAAAGGCGTTCTCTTGCACACAATTTTCGTGTGTATTGCTGGTAAAAAAAATCCCTGTATTAACATCATATCCCATTTTCTGTGATGTCTTCCCTGTCAGATAGATAAGAGATGAGAGAGCAGAGGAGCTGATGTCATCACCTGCCTGTTGTCCAACGTTCACACACAGATAAATCATGAATAAATCAGAGACAGAGAGAGAACTAGAGAGATAAGACAGCCGACTGTGACCTCGGGATTATTTCAGTTTCAAAAGCTCACAATCAGTGTGAACAAGCAGTTTTGGGAGAGAAAGGGGTCCAGAGGAGATTAACCCCCAGTCACCCCAGTATGTCTACAGAGATGGTATCACTGGGTTTGATGCCACTTTACTGAAACCCCAGCATTTCAGCTGACTTATATCCTTTTTTTTCTGTCCACCACCCACTCCTCCTGGTGCTTCACTGACTCTCAGCTGTTCAAACACAGCTCTTCTATTTATATGCATTAGCCCCTGTGAATATATTTACTCAGGTCCAATGAAGCAGTCCAGTATGAGAGAGAGAGAGCACCAGTTTAGCTTGTCAAATTACCCATGGGCCTGTGCAGCACCGCCTGCTAATGACAGATAATTGAGCTGCTGGCAGGTTCGCCTGCTCGGTTTAACGTTGAGATCTGAGTCACATTGCTGTGACTCGTAGATCATGTCCGTCTGCAAAAACCTCTGCAGGAGCAGTGCTGATGAATGTGTGTCAGTAGGGTGAAGTTAGCCATCTCATATGTAACCATAACATTCAAGTTTTTCGGCGAGTTTATTGAGTATTTCCAGGATCCTATAAAGACTTTCCTAACCATCTGGATGACATTTTTTTCCTTATGGGGCAAAATAAATTAGATTTTTGACATGTTTTCTAAATTTCCAATCCATTTCCTATCCGGGTAGTTTGAAATAATAAAAAAGGAAACTATATAAAACAAGAAAATTTGTGCAAATATACAAGCAGGCCATGAAAAAATGTCCCTTTTGCTGCAAAATAAAACAGATTTTTACCACATTTTCTAAAATGACGTATGCCCTTGGTCGTTTTGTACAACGCAAGAAACAAATATTCAACAATAAGACGTTTTTTATCTGTTATTAATGTTGTGCAAATATGATGATTAAGGCCAAGTTGCAGCTCAAAAAACAAACAAAGATGGCAGCTGGAACTAAAACTTGGATTTGATGGAAGCGAAGTGACAAAACAAAACATTACAGATTACAGTTTCTTCGCTCCTCCCCCATCTGATTTTAGAGAATTGCTCATATATTCAAAATGAATCCCGCCTCTGACAGCCCTTGATTCTTATGGGAATCCTCTGATTAATAAATCTAGTCTTTTTTCATTTGAAATAGCCAAGTGTTTTTTTTATGAATGATGAATGATCCTCATGTGCACTGCGATGATTCGACTGTGAGATGGGTACTCAAATTAGGCTCCTTAGATTAGAAGTATTGAATAGCTTTCAAAAGCTCATTAATTTGATTCTCATTTTTGTGATATAATGATAAAACATGAAATGCACAAACTGTGGTTACAGTGAAACATGCAGGAGTCATGTTCATCAGTATTTTCTGTACCATTTACATTTGCTGTGCACCTGCAGCAGACTCCGGTGTGTTCCCATCTTTCCACCTACACCATCGAGGGCAGCAAAGGCCAATTTATGGTTAGTTTGCCCAATACATCCAGAGTAATTTAATTCATTGCCCAGAACCTGTGAAAAAGTTTAATGGCGGTATAGAATGAAAAGAATTAGCGATAGCAAAAGGAGATTAGAGAGGCATTAGGATCTGGGAGGCTCGGCCGCGCTGCTTAACGACTCCTCTGTCCTGAACAAATCAGTTTTTACAAAGCAAAGCTGCTCTCAGCAGAATTATAGCCTCTGTTATCCACCTCTTATTGCCTGCCCCCCATTAACTGGGTCCTACCTGAAGAGGAATCGGTGGAATAACACCATTAATTCAGACCGCTGCCTAACAGGTTGGTCTGTGGAAGAAACTCTACAGAAAAAAATGGCTTTTTCTGGCTCCATATTTTTGGCTCATATTTACAGAAAGATGACTCAGCGACAGTAGCAGCATGGTGGTGGCCCTAGTTGGTCCAACATTGAAATATATTGACGACTATCACATGGATAGCCATGAAATTATACACAAATATTCAATAATCAATGTCATGTAACCGATGCAGACATTTATGAGAAATTGTGATGCTTTTTAAAATTTCCAATACTTTTGTTTATGATCAAATACCAAGCAGCAACCTCTGGTTCTGCCGAGTGAAACCGATGCGGAAGTGTCGTATAACCTGCATTCTCTCTACTGACCAGCAGGGGGCAACATTGTAAACATGAGTTTATGGTCTCAATCTCTAGTTTCAAGTCTTCTTCAATACAGCATGATGTTCATTTAGTAAATGATGCTCCATTTAGAGTCAAACAGACCATAAAGCAGGGGATGCTTTAGGGCGGGGCTTACTGTGATTGAAAGTATACGTTCCGCCCCGATATATTATTCTGAAATGAGTCGTTGTGCATAATGAGTATTTATACCTTATAATAACTTTATGCTAGTACTTTTGGACTTATACTTAAGTAAGATTTTGAGAGCAGGACTTGTTTTTTTACACTGTGATATTTGTTTTTACTTTAGCAGATAATCTAAGTTCTTCTTCCACAACAAAGTACATTTTCATCTAAAGATATAAACTCTACTACTTGAATTAAATGTCCGTGTCAAAGAGGATCATCTATTGATGTCAACACATTGTTCGGTTTCACGTTTCAGGTGCAGTTGTTCTGCCTAAAAAGGCCTGACAAGTTTCCTCCTATAAGGGCTGCAGAGAGCCAGACGTGAGAGAAATACAGTGTAAAGGAGGAGGAACGGGGGGAGATGTGGTGAGAGAAAGGAGTAAGGGGGGGAGGGCTCGTATCGATCATCTGCCAGGTGTGATGGATAGCGCAATAAGTGGCAGCGGCCAGCGGAGGAGAGGAGAGAGTGATTTCTGCTTTTCAAAGTCCTGATGAATGAGAGCGTCTGAGAGGAGGCCGGTGTCCAGAGCCCGGCAAGTGATGGACTGTTGTGTCAGACGGAGAGAAATTGAAGGAGAAAAAAAGAGAGGTGATGGGGAAAGGTGGGAAGACAAGAGGGATGCAGAGAAGGAAACAATAGATGGGGATAAAGGACATCAAGGAAAATGTAAAGAGGAAGGTAAGCCAGATGAGGGAGGGCTGCAAAGGGGGAGACGACTGAGAGACAGGAGGTGACAGCGAAGTGAGTTCATCTTTATTAATGACCAAAGAGCAGAGAGGGAGTTATTAAAAAAAAAGGAGAATGATGAATGAAAGAATGAGTGTGAGGGGGGGGGGGTGATAAAGGGAGATGTGATATATGCCCCCTCCCGGCTTTTTTGAAATCCAATAATAACACTGAGGAATGGGCCGGTTGGTGGACCTGAAGGGAGGAGGAGGGAGGGAAGGAGGGAGGGAGGCCAGTAGGAACCAGGCAGGGGCAGCACTGAGAAATACATAAAGCAAATAATTACTTTTTTTAACCAGATAATATGCTAATTGTTATAACAATGCTAATAAATAATTGGAATCTTCCTTCCTCATTTCCACAACAACAGACTGAAGCTTCTTTCACACAAAGTTCCCGATAAATTGTCCCTTTGCTAAGTCCCGCCCCTGGAGAGCAGACTGGCCAATCAAAGCACGGCATGGGTCCGACTACGATCCATCTCTGCTCCATTGACTCTCATGCAATGGTTCCAGTGTAATTTTTAAGCTGGTTTAGTGGATTTGGAGCTAGTCATGGTTAAAAGTAATAATGATACTCTTTAACCAGAGAGGTTGGAGGGAGAAATAAGTTTCTAAAATGTCACTTTTCTACGTAAAAACCTCAGGAGTAATGTTAGCATATCATTAACTAGCACTTCTATACTACCTTAGCTACGGAAGGTATAGTGAAGGTCTACACATGCTGCTTTTGCTTGTAACAGTAAATAAAGAACCCGGCTTTACAGGAACAGAATGGTTCCATTAATTCCTTGTCTTCTTTGTAGATCTTTAGCTGATGTGGTGTTTCACTTTCCCACTGTGATCTGTAGCTTTGATCATTCTCTGAATGTCAAACTGGGGAAAGACTGAATACTCAGTGACGTCTGCAGGAAAAAACACAAACCTGCCAAACATTTTCTTATATAGCAAAAGAACAATGAAAGGGTTTCTTCTGAAGCAAGCACAAGTTTGTGAGAAACTACCTTCACTACATCTTAACGACAGCAATGACTCGCATCATTAAGTGTACAAAAATTCTGATTAAGTAGAGCTTATCTCTTAAGTTACGAGAGCAGCTAATGCAGCGATAAGTAAATTCCTGCACAGAGCTCCACTTTTTAAAAAAAATGGCCTCGCTCTTATAGAAGAACCAGTGAAAGATGACAGCTTGTCCTCACGTTGCCAAGTACCGACAGACAGCCCTGAATCACCTCCAATGCGACGTGACCCACGCTGGCAACAAAAGAGTGCTTGGTTTGGCAAAAGAAAAGGTTTTCACTGGTGATTTATTTAAATGGAGATGGAGCAGTGCTTCACCAAAAGAAGAGTTATGAGGAGCATGAAAGCGAAGTCACTCCCTGAGCTCGTCTGCACTGCCAGCCTGCACTTTGAGGGATGCAATGTGTGCGTATAACCCGAGTCAGCTTCAGTTGTGATGACTGAAGACTACAAGTTTGAAAATAAGTGAAAAAATTCTGCGGGTGGAGTTAGTGGTCAGAAGAAGTGATCAGGCTGCTCTTTATCTCTGCTGCAAGCTAACTGCTAATTATCTGCCAGCAACATCACACACCAGAATCTCATCCTGAACTGTTGGGGGTTGAGTTGCATTGTGGGTAATGTATAATCCAGGCTTTTGACAGGGAAGATAACAGCATGGAATGAAAAAGACAATATTTGTTGTTCTGCTGCATCGATTTTTATCCTTTTTTAATGTCCATCCCGAGTCTGACACTGTTGTATGGAGCAGGTGAAGTATTGAGATATTTTACTCAAGTAAAAATAGCAATACCACAGTGTATAAAATACTCCATTGCTGCATTCAAAATTCAAGTAACAATACTGAAGTATAAGCAGTCTGGACAGCAGTTTCCTGTCCAGTGAAAACACCTATCTCCAGCTGTGTTGATGTCAAATGTTTGTGTTCTTTATTTTTTGAGAAATCCTCCTACTTCTTAAGCTGAATACATTACTCCTGAGTACTTTTACTTTTCATTCTTTAAGTACAAGCTGATACATACTTTAATTTGGTGAATAATAGTACTTTAACTTTAGAAAAGGATATGAATACTTCGTCCACCCCTGGAAGCTACCATCTATTGAGAAAACCGTATCTACTTTTTGTTGGAGTGAAATTGTCTAAAAAGAAGAAGTCCTCGCTAGAATCAGACAACTGTTAATGTATTTGTAAGCTGGTAAAAGTTACCAAACTGTGCTCGAGATATCTCAATGTGACATCACTTCATGCACATTTAATGTGCGAAGATAAACACACCAATAAATATCAAAAATACTCTGGAAAAACAAGTTATATCACCAATAGTCCTCTTTTTTTTTTTTGGGAGAGCATTTTAATTAGCGTCTTAGGATAAATGTTCCCCTGAAGCCTCCCTCCTCTGCAGTGAGAGAATTTGGCATCCTGTTCTGTCGGTCTTTATGTTTCTCTATCCACAGGACATCATCCATTATAGCTGCGATTTCCAGCCTTTGATTCCCTCGTATGTCTCATAAATCGCTGTTTGGAACTCAATCTGGGGTTGGAATGACACCAAAGCATAACTGCAACAAGCTGCGTCTACCCAGCACAGTTTTAGAAGCGGCACACATGGAGGGGTCCTCGGTAAGTTTGATGAGACGGCACGTATTTCCGGAAAAGCTGCACCATCGATGCAAGATGGAGAAGTTTCATATTGCAGTCCTGCTGTTGTGGATCACTTTTGCACTGCAAAAGTACTCATTGTGCAGTAAAATGTTCCTGCCAGTGTTTTACTATCATATCTGATGTTTCTGGATTGCCTGCTGCATTAATGTGTATTTTGCATTTCGACTCCTTTCTATCCTGTTGTCTTGTTTAATCTCCATCAACGCATCATATTCTATAAGATCATCATATGTTTGTAGCGTCTCTGTCCTGTGAGAACCTCGTATCTCTAAAAAGAACAAACAACCAGTTTTCAGCTTTGTGACGATGCATTTTCCAGCTGATCCAAGAGGCTTTTTAAAGACCTGGACAGGAAGGGGATGAAAAACTGTCATCTGAGAAGAAACTAAAGCTGTCAGACAAATGTAGTAAAAGTACAATATGTACCTCTGAGATGTAGAGGAGTAAAACGTACAATATGTACCTCTGAGATGTAGAGGAGTAAAAAGTACAATATGTACCTCTGAGATGTAGAGGATGTAGTATTACCTCATAAATCAACACCCTAATCAACAAATGCAGAGAGCGTACCGGCACATTCCCACACAGCCACTCGTGCACATGTGCAGAGCCGTACATGCTGATGAGGTGTTGTGTTTGGGATCCGAGGGTCCATGAATCACCTCATGTGGGACAAGTAAGGTGACTCCAGTCTGCACCACATACATCTCCTAGTAAAGTCTCTCACTGCTCCACCCTCCCTCTTTTTATTCCTCTCTGAAACACACAAACTGATACGCAGCTCATTCATCTGGTCGTCTTAAGATGGATCAGCTGCTCAAGTTTACTGGCGGCACAAATTAACCTAACCAGCACTCAAGATTTTCCAAGACTAGTGCATCCAAGTAGTATATAAAGTATGTGTCTTGTAAAAGTTTGAGATACTTGAGAATAATCTCCTCATACGACTTCATACTTCTAATCCACTACATTAGCCAGAAATTGTGCTTGAATACAGAACGACAAATGTTACAAAGTACTTTCAACTAAGTTACCACAGCAGCGCAAAAAAGATTAACAACAACAGCAAGTGGTAAAACAAGGTGATAAAACGAATATGTATAAACATAAATGTATATAAATATACATATACTGGTCTCTGCTGGATCTGGGTCTGTCCACGGTGGACTGGTCTCTGCTGGAGTCTGAGCTGAAGGAGTTTCTGGTGAACCGTCATGATTTCATCTGGTTTCACCAGAATCCGACCCGGTGGCTCCGATGACGAGCTTTAAGAATAACTTTATAAAAACAGACGATCTTCTCTCTGATGGTCTCGTTTACTGATGGAGGTCATATAGAGGATCAGGACTAATCTGAGACTGGTTCAGAACCAGTTAAAAGCTCCTCACAGTAAAGGATCTGAATACTTGTAGTAGTAGTTGATAATCTCCTCCACCCTTTGAAGCACACTACCTGCTGTATCATCACCTAAAACAGAGAAGAAGTGACATCTGACAGCGGAGCAAGGTGGAGGAAAAGAATAATAATGTGTACATGCAGGCGAGTCGGGTGAGAAGATGGAAGTAGTCAGCTGAACGAGGGATGAGAGGTGAGGAGGAAACAGAAGGAGGAGCTGAAGCCAGACAAGCTCATTAAAGAGAGGGCAGCGCTGTGACAAATGATGCATGGAGCCGGCGGCATTGATCTCCTCCATTCCTTACAAGGGGTGTGAGAGGAAGGGAAGGGGGGTGTCTGGGCTGGAAGATGCATGTAAAAGTGTGTGTGTGTGTGTGTGTGTGTGTGTGTGTGTGTGTGTGTGTGTGTGTGTGTGTGTGCCACTGTCCTAATGGAGAGGCCAGAGCCGCCATGGTGTTGACGGATGACTTTTCAGAGGAAGGGAGGAGTAAAAAAAAAAAAAAAGGAGAGGTAGTGATTAGATAGTTGTGCTAATGCTTGACCTCCTCTAAACCCGGTGCTCGTCCTTCATCTCCACCCAGGAAGAGGAGAGAAAAAGTAGAGGAGGAACGAAAGAGGGAGTGGTGAAATAAAGCGGGAGGAAAATGTGGAGATGTTTGGGAATAACTGGCTCTGTTGGCACGACATCAGAACATTGTTCAGACGGAGAAAATACATTTTAGGGGGTTTGTGAGTGTGACAGCAGGCACAACTTAAATGTGGACAATCATTTAAATCATCCTACATCATATCCTGACTTTTTCTTCTTGGGATTGAAGGTTTTTTTTTTATAATTTCAGTAGCGGTGTTCAGCTTTTTTCCTCCAAAACTGTCCTCCCCCCAAAAAAAGACAGCAAGTGACCCAAAACAAAATCTGATTAACTAACAAAACCCACCTGCACACTTGTATTAAAAGTGGAAATTTGCACATTTGCACTGAGTAGTTAAAACTTTCTATTTCCCTTCTCTAGCTATATGTTTTATTACTTTGATGTGTTGTTGATGTTGTCATTTTGTGTTTCATTTTAGTGTGAGCCCTGGCTGCAAAACAAATAAACTTTAAATAGCATGCTAGCTACCTAGCTAACTAGCTAGGTGGCACAATATTGTACAAAAGATGATAATATTTTTTTAAAAAGTCTCCTTATATATTTTTTCTTTATTTACTACTCCATATAAAAGCAACACCGGTAAAATGAATTGAAATCAAGACGCTGCAACAAACCAAATGTGCAGTTTAAGTCGAGATGAGATCACAGAGGTGGGGATTAAACTCTGTAACTCTGTAAGATTATATTGAAAGGTATATCTAAACTACACCCTTAAAAAAGAAATGTGTGAATAGATGTACCAGGCACAGTGCCACTGTGGTTGGCTAAGAGGAAGACGGAGCGGAATCAGTGTTGGCAGCTTGAAGTAAGCAGCTGCTGAACGAACATCCAATTTCTGTAGATTATCTGAGTGAAAAACAGGTGAAATGTAGTAATAGAACAATGTTGGAGCTTAGCACACACTTTAACTTAACCTGTAATAGATAGGTTTGTCAATATATATAAGAACACTGTTTATTATTTGTATTGTCTATAATATATAACTCCTCCTGTTGAGCATCTGTAACTATTAAAAATGTATTAATGACTGACTATATAATATAAGTTGTATTCTAGTCTGAAACTCTACAGCAGCAGAATTTGAGAGTAAATAAACTTTAATGTCTTCCTGTTAGTTTGCACGTTCATATATGAGCAGCTTGTATCAAACAAAGAAGTTTAAATACTCTGACCAACCATCAAGTATTCCCTTACAAATACTTTGCAGAAGAAGCCTGTTGTACTTCTTTATTTAATAATAACTGCTTGTCAACAAATGCACCAAAGAAGCTCTAATTTACCCAAATTTACTGACAACTTGCCACGTAGCGAACATGACTGTTTAAAAAAGGGTTTGTCAATTTTATTATAGGTTGCAGGAATGGCATGTTATTAAGAAGACAGCTTTATGTATTTGTGTGCCGATTATTGGGAGATGAGCCAAGAAAACTGCAAGGACAAAGTAAAAAAGATAACAGTTTGCAAAAAGAAAAAAGAAGAGAAGAAGGAGGGAGGAGAGAGGAAGAGGAAGGAAATAAATGAGCGGGTTTGTTGCGATTCAGGCAGCCACACCGGGACTATCATTACCATACATCAGGACAATGAATGAGGCTTTCAGCAAGCGGTAATAAGAATTTGATAAATCATGAGCCGAGAATTAACTAGACGTCAAAACAATGAGAGCACTCTGATAGATGGAGAGAGGATGATGGCATAGATTAGTCAGAGCAAGAGGAGAGAGGAGAGGGGGAAAGAAGAGAGTCTACACAAGGTCAGGAGAGGGTAAGGAGGGTCGGCAGAATAGAAAACTGTGGTGAAAACTAATGGAAGAAGTGGGAGGAGACATATGGGTGACTGAGTAAGAGTCAGGGATGCAGCGGACACAGCGGAACAAAAACTGAACTGTGAAGACATGACACAATAACAACCGATCCCTCAAAAGATGATCAATTAAAATCTAGCTCTTTCAAATCATCCTGTGTGAAATAAAAAACGTCTATAGCTGCAAGTTAAACATGATGTTATGCCGATTCTTTGCACAACGATATGATATTCGATGACATCACAAAGTCTGCAACCGATGAATGGAAGTTACTATGTATGGAATGTGGAGGAGTGACGTAGAGACGCCGTATACGTCTCTGGTAGAAGCAGCAATCTGTCAATCACAGTAAACCCCGCCCTAAAGCATCCCCTGCTTTATGGTCTGTTTGACTCTAAATGGAGCATCATTTACTAAATGAACATCATGCTGTATTAAAGACTTGAAACTAGAGATTGAGACCATAAACTCATGTTTACAATGTTTACTGAGGGAATAAATCAAGAGAGAAGTAGAGTCATTTTCTCATAGACTTCTATACAACCAGAGGAGTCGCCCCCTGATGGTCAGTAGAGAGAATGCAAGTTTTCAGACACTTCCGCATCTGTTTTACTCGGCAGAACCAGAGGAACATTAGAGGAACATTATCATTGAGACATATCCTCTGGGAACCACGAATGTCTGTAGATGTTGAAATATAGGTGAAAAGTTTGACATGCTGGTGGCTTGAGAGGAAAAACCAGAGGTCCAGAGGACATAAAAGTCATTAGGATTTATCCTCTAGAAACCTTGGATTTCTGCATCATATTCCTGTGTGATTCTTACTCTGGGGACCACGAATGTCTGCACCAAAGTTCATGCCATTCCATCCAATATTTGTTTGGCATAATTTAATAAAAACAAAAATGTCAACCTCATAGTGAGGAACCTTATCATAAAGATATATCCTCCGGGAACCATGAATGTCTTTACAAAATGTTGTGCCAATGCTACCAGTAGATGTTGAAATATTCACTTGATAGGGGAAAAGTTTAACATTCAGGTGACGTGAGAGGAAAAGCCAGAAGATCATGAAAGTCATTAGGATAACCTTATAGTCCTGTAACAAATTCCTGTACGATTCTTACTCTGGGGACCACGAATGTCTGTACCAAATTTCATGACACTCCATTTAATAGCTGCTGAGAATTTTCCGTCCTGACCGATGTAGCAGACCGACATCCCTACAGTCATGCCGTAAGCAAAACATCCCCGTCGGCCATTCTGCCAGAACGTCAACCGCAAAATTTCGCAAACTGATTTGACTTTGAATGGCAAGTTTTTCATTAACATTCCCACTTATTGTCCATCTTACTCATACCTCCTCTCCTCTTCACCCTCTCCTTCCTCGGATGCTATTCTTTTTCGCTTGGTGAGGGATTGTGACAGGAGGATGTTTATTTAATGAGAGCAGTCTGGAGTGGGGGGGGGGTGTAATGAAATCTACCCTAACACCATTAACAACCAGGCTTATCAGCTCGCGGGACACACGTCAGCACGATGAAGCCTTTTGTTCTCTGGCTTCAGGCTGCCACCGACCTAAAGGACGGATTAAGGATTCCCCCCCGTACATTGTTGACACCTACGTTGAGAAAATATAAAGAAAAACTGACCACCAATATCATTTTTCACAAGACTCATTATAAAAACGACATAGATGGCATTAAAGGAGACAGGCTAAGTGGGCAGGTGTCTGACGGGTACATGTAAGGTATCTGCAGAGTGTGTGCTCCAGTGTGGGAGGTGGTTGGTTTGTTACCTGACCACACAGACACAATCGATCCCCCCCCCCCCCCCCCCATGTCACGGTAATTGATGCTGATGGATGGACTTCTCTTTCTCTAAAGCACAAATGCACCAACAAGGCATAAGACAGGAAGTCTGGGGCATGTATGGCAACAAGTAGAGAGACACTAAACCTCAATCTTCTTCCGAAATATATCCATTTCCTATATCTATTTTTCCTTCCATGTTTGTGGCGATAAGTGCCATCCCAGTGCCGCCGCTCCACCCTCGGAATCGTACAATATTCAGTGAAAGGGCTCATTTGCTGAGCATTACGTTAGAGCGAAGCCGCTGATGGCCACACAAAGAGCCATGTAAATGAGCTGTGAGAGAGGCCCATCAGTCATCATGCCAGATGCGCACTCCCATTATTATTTATGGCCATAATTGGCCCCGTGTTTCCTCAGGCAATGACTCCGCACTGATGGATCTGATGATGACTCCGCTCCACTCGACAGTCGGGGGAGGAAGTCAGAAGGAAGGGGGGGAATTGAACACGTGTGTAGCGGGGATGCATGCATGGGAAAAGCGGGAGGGTTGTTTACATGATGCACAATGGTTTCTAAAGTGGTTGTAAAGGTGGAAATAAGAATTCCCATTTGCTCGTTGGACTTTTTGTTGGTTAAGTTAAAGATTTGTAGTCACAAGTTCGAATTCAAGACCGAATTTCCAGAAAAGACAGCAAAAGAAAATGCAAATTGTGTGTTTCCATCCACTACTGTTTAGCAAATATTAGGATGTAAATACTCAATAATAAATATTGGGTTTTGTGATATTGGGCTATATAAATAAAATTAACAAAATCACCTCATTAAAAGTGCATCAGTTGCACCCAAATGAAGGAAAACATGGACAAGGTTTCATCTCAGGTTTTCTTTGCACAGTTGTATTATATATGCATGAAAACAGGTGGATGGAAACACACTAATTGACAATGTAGTTTGTTTGTTTGTTTTTTCCAAGGATTGCGTTACCGTCAAACACAGTTAAGTGAACGCATCACTGCTCACACCGCCTCATCGTTTGGCGGTTATTCTGATACCTTCAGTTCAGCAGGAAGTCCAGACAATTCCTGGTTCAAGCTGTTACATTCAATCAAGTACAAATTTAGGCCTATACATGAACAGCTTATAAGCTTAATGGATCAGTGACTAATTGTGTAAATGTTTCACAGTCTCAAGGAAGCTTAACAGTAAGCTTTTTAATCAGGAAGTTATCAAGGCTGAGCCGACAACAGTCGCCAGTGAGGAGCTTCACTCCTACAATCTACTGATTTGGTGTTAAAAGTTCCCTTCTACATGTTCTTAACACCTCTACATGGTTGAGGGTTTGATGCAAAAGATACTAACACAATGCAAGGAAAAATAAAATCGACCATCTAAACAAAGTCATCCATCATTCAGGGGTGATTTAACCCTCCTAACTTGTGGTTATCAATACGGGTTGTTGCGCAAGGCAGTGACGATCATTACAGACTGGAAAATTGAGATATGGATCGCCAGGGGATTGACGTCCGATTGGGTTGGTTGACTGGAGGATTGACAGACTGGATCCAGAGGTCGTTGGGTAAAAGGGCCATTATGACCTCCTCTCTCTCCAGATCGCCTGGTCTCGCCTCAGCCTCCCGTTAATGACTTTCTGTTGAGGCAATGCTGAGTGGCGCTCGTATCGAGGAAGTTAGAAATGTTGCATGGCACTGTTTGTCGTCGGTCATCACGGATGTGTTGACAAGTCCTGTCAGCCTGCCTCTACCTCTTCCAGCTGGCAGGTAGACAACCTGTTGGCAGGTCTATTCCCCCCCCATCCTTGTTGTACACTGAAGGGCGCCGCGTTAGATTAGAGTGTGTTGTTGAGTGCAGGTGCTCTGAGTATGCATATCTAATATGTGTGACTGTGCCAGATAATGGGGTTTGGCCTCGTTCATTTGGCTCTGAAAACGCTGACCTCTGTAAACTGATGATCGGTGTTTCCTCTAGGTTTTTCCCTTTTTAATGTTTTAGTTTCTGCTGAAAGACACAAAGCACGGTATCTCCTTATTGCGTGCAGATTGGAGTAACCTTTCTGACCTTATTATTATTAGACAGTGGACTCAGGAGATGAGGGACTATCTCTGATGATGCTGCAACAAAAAAACTACCAAAGTGAAAGTAGGAAAGGATTTGTGCCTTCTAGGGTTTTTTAGTACTTTCCAAATACTGTCTAGATGGTACTAAAATTACATAATTTAGATGTATGAGGATGATATTTTACATCTTCATTTGGGACCTTGTTGGTGTAAGTTATCTTTTTTAGAACACTGAGTGAAGAAAAAAGTAGGTCAGTATCAAATAGTTTGAAGATTCATTCATAATGTTGACATTCAAATGATTATTATTAATAAATTAAAGAAACATTGCATGCTAAAGTCCATTAGCCCCCATCTTCTCTTCCCCCCTCCTTTCTCAAACATACTCTGTAAGTGTCTCGCTCCAAAATCAACATTAAGACAATGTCATATTTTCCCCATGTTTTTTTTTACGGTGATGTCATAAAATTGGTTCCTACGAAAACCTCAATCATAGCTTCAAATGTAGAGATTACATTTGTACAGCCAAATAAAAGCTGTGTTTAGTAAATGTTAGATTTCCTGAAGCCTTTTTTTTTAAAATCATGACATAAGTTTATAATTATGACAGACACATTAGCATTCAGCTAAAAGCACCACTTTTCCAAAGTACAACCTCACAGAGCTGTTATCATGCCTTTAGACGCTTGTTTAAAGTCCAATAGTAAACTTGTAATAACTGATTATTTGGCGTTAATAGAGTCATGTATTTCCAATATTCACTTCCTTGCACTCTGTTTTGGTTTCAACCAACTCCTGAGGGGAATATCTGTGTCTTTAGCTGCTAAATCAACAGCTATTTGCTAACTTTGACTGTCTGCCTTTTGGTGCTAAGCTGGGTTGTACAGCGTGTTTGTAGATGTTTGAGAGCTGTGCGAGTGAATCAGGTTGGGAGCCCTAAAACCAAAACAATGAGCTAAAAAAGGCGAAAAGGTTACAGCTCCATGTGCAGTACATCGTAAATATTTAAAAGGTACTCATTTTCTGACTTAAACAGTCTAATAACATTAATGTGCACAACAACGTTTTTTTCCGTATAGTACTGATTAATGAGAGGTGATCCTGGGAGGAAGGAGTGTCTCATCAGTGAAATAAAACATCTGTAGTGGGTTGTTTTAGAATGATGTAACCAGCTCTCAACGCCAAAGTATACTATTAGAAAAGACATGAAAAAAGGTAGAGCTAAATCTCACCCTGTGTGTCAGCAAAATGCAATTCATATGATCTTGGAGAACATTTAGTGTGTAGATAATGTTGCATGACAGAGCCAGAAGAAGCTGTCAGCTCGGTGCGTGTCTGTTAACAGACATGCAGTTATGGTCAGTTGTATTTTAGCTGCTTCCAATCACTCGATCATACAATTAGAGAGACAGAGTTGACTTGGCCATGAACTTTGTCATTCTCCATGTGGTTGTTTTTCTCTTTGGCAAACTTGTTTTGCAATGTCTGTCTGCAAGTTTCTCAGAAAATGTTTGAAATGAGATTATGTAGAGACATTCATGGTCCCCAGATGATGATTACTGACTTTCCTCCAGTGCCATCACATGGTTAGAAATTACAAAAACTTTTGTGTGTCCATGACATTTTGTTTCTTACATTCATTTTACCAAAAATGATGAATTGTGACAATTTTGGTTTAATTTGTTAACTTTAATCTAACGCCATCATCGGGTCAAATTATTAATTTGTCCAATATTTTACCTGCAAGACTAAAAATGTCATTGCTTATGTTTTTGTGAGCTTATTAGCATGCTGATGTTAGCATTTCGCTCAAAGTGCCGATGTGCCTTAGTGCAGCCTTACAGAGACGATACATGAAAAGTTATTCAAATAGAGAACTTTTTTATTGAGTGGTGTACAATGGTGGGCGAAACGCCATTGGGGGAGTAGACTCCAGGAGCCATTGTGTCTGACTGGCGCTAGCGAGCTGTTAGCGGTTCGCTCACCCACGTCAGAAAAAAACCATTTTTGCCCAAACACGCAGAGTAATTTAATTGTACTTCGTTCTGATGTGGCCAGGCCATTTGTCTTATTTAATAACATAATATTAAACTTTTCTGCTTCATGGAAAGCCTTTTTCCCATCTCTCCTTCTCACATAATCCCCCCCCCCCTCCCCTCTCAAGCCCTTTCTGTCTCCGTCTGTAACACATCGTTCAGGCTGATGGAGGAAGTCTCTCTGTCACAGTGTGCTCTCTATTCCTTCCAGGAGAGGATTGATGCATCTCTGTGACTGACAGACTACATAAACAGCTAAATGCGTGGCTCGGAGCTGTCTGGCAGCCGGGGCCCCCTGTGCAGGCAGAGGCTGTACTCAACACTGATGTCCTGGGGGCCTGTGAGGGAGGAACGAGGCCGGGGGCTGGCAGTGTTCTCAAACGCCTACACCCCCGATGTAGATACACAGTGTGCAGCCTGCTATTTCTGAGGAGTGCATATCATTTGGCGTGATGTTCTCATGGTATTAAACTTGTAATCTTAATTAATTCATGAACATTTGGACGTATTTTTTGGAAGCATGTGTGATGTTTCCAGCGATATATCTCTCACAGCGAGTGTGTAATTCCTGCTTTGTGATGCCCAGAAGGGAGCAAGCCAGATCCAGCCAAATTATAAAAATGCAGTTTAACACTGAATTTCTTTCTATATTTGTTCATTTTTCGACACAGAAACGGAAAACAACGAGGAACTGGTTAGACCGATTTTTCTCAAAGTAAAGCAGTTTTGTATAATCCTATCATTTATTCCACCTTCTTTGCTTGAAAAGCTTTTATCAAGTCCCTTGTTGTAAAAAAAGAGAAGGCATATGTCTCCATCTTCTGGTGGTAGTCTGAGCATCCATCAACTGTTTCACAAAAAGTTTGGGTTCAACATTGGTATGGACAAATATTAAGCATTTTTGAGCGTCAAGCACATCATTTCCTGCATTCAGGAGATTTCTTCTGCACCCATTTGCTGTGGGAAAAGTATTTATTTATGTTATAAAACACAAAATTTAAGCACCAGAAGACAATTCAAAATGTAAAAATATGATGGAACATAATGCAGGTAGGTTCTTACGCATTCTGTATCGCTTTTAAATATTTATTCTCCTGTAGATTAACTTTTCTCATTTAATAGCATCTTGTAAATTGGTGATATTTATCATGTATTCCACCTTCTCTACTTGGATTTGCTTGAAAAGCTTTAATCTATTCCCCTGTTGGTAAAATAAAAGGTGTTTGTCTCCACCTGCTGGTGGAAGTCTGAGGGTTTGATTGGAATGTCATTGAGTTTGAAGCCATTTGGTCACATGAACCAAAACATGGACAAATTCAAATTTTGACGTGATAATGGTGCCGGATGAGAAGTTCCTACAATTCATCCAGAGGGGGAACATGAATGTCTGTACAAAATGTTACCGAGATTGTATCAATAGTTGTGAAGACATTTCACCAAGATACATAAATGTCAACATTAGCATTATCCAGTCTTGAAAGTATTATTTATCCTTAAAGATTTCATCCATTAAATGTGTTTTATTTTCTTTACACATACAAAGCAAAACAAAAAAATCCTTCTATATATATATATATATATATATATATATATATATATATATAATATTATTTTCCCAAAGGAACCAACGCGTTTACCTGTTGTGAAAAACACTGACAAATTTCAAGAAATATATGCACATTTAAAGAGAAAGAGTTCTTATTTATTATTACTGGTTGTATGATCTGTCTTGAGTAAAAAATGTTGAAGCCATAAGTTAAGAGATACATTTCCAAAAATATACTTATTTTATTGTTTTGTTTTTTATTTGTGAGTTTTATATTATGAATATTTAACAGTGAGTAAAAGGCATTATGCCAAGTGCTCCATCACAGACTAGACTGTAAAAATACTGATCAATAATACACTGTGTAATTCACATGGCAATTGATTATCCATACCTTGCATAATATAATACTGATGGATGGGGTAAGTCACATAGTGAGTCATATAAATCCATATCCGTCATCCCAGAGGCAGTTATAATGAATGAGTGCAGGTTTCGACACTGGTTCCTGTCATTAGACAACCAGCTGAAGGATTTCAACAGCCTTCGTGTGTTTGGTTTGGGTCGAGTCCGACTTGTTACGACCTCCTTTCTCCACGGCACTCGTTTTCTCGCAGTTCTCCGGCTGACCGCTCTGCTGGTGGCCGAATTCAAAGCTGATCCTGAGCTCTCCCACGTGACAGCGAGGCAGAACGTCCGGGATCCACTCGATCACAAACGGACCGGACTCCTTCTGATCCGCCGGTCCTGCAGAGACAAAGTGACGAGGTGAACAAATACAACCCACTTCTTGGTGATATGTTTCTATATGTATAAACAAACACTCACCGACTTTGAGGAAGGTGCGAAGCTCCATCGGTCGTATAGCCTGCGGCCGATCCGTCCTGTATCCCTCCGGTAGTTCTGGTTCGGGCGGAGGCTCGGGGCAGTGAAAACGTGAATAAGAGCCGTCAGCGTTCTTTACAAAACTCTGAGAGAGCTCGAGAGGCAACTGATGGACAAACAGTGAGGTGGAGGGGAATAAAGAGGTAATAAGAATGTAAGTTTAATGTATGTTTAGAGATATCTTCCCTGCTTTATCACAGCTGTACTGTGTAAAGGTTTTACTGAGAAAATCAACATGAAACTGTAAAAGCAAAGGGGGATAAATCATAATAATTTACCTCTGAGGTGTCAAAGATGCGTTTGACCTGCATTAGATTAGTGATGTGCCAGGTGTATTTGGAGAAAGAGCCGAGAGAAAATCCATCATTCCTCACAAACGCTGACGTCAACACAAACAGACAAAAGAGAGAGAAAGAGTTTGTTCACTTATTTGTGGTTTGGAAGACGCATTTAGATAATTTAAATGTAAAAATGTAAAAGTTTATTACAAGTAAAACGTCATTAATAATTCAGTGGTGGAAGAAGTATTCATATATTTTAGTTGAGTAAAGAAGCAATACCACAGCGTAGAAATCCTCCACTGCATTAGAAACTTTACTTACTTATTATGATTAAAATATACTTAAAATAACCAAAAATAAAAAAACACGTCATGCAGAACCGTCCTTTTCAGAATTAAATAAATTATAATATATAGTTATTTTCTAATAACCAGGTACGGCTGATCACAAACTGTTCAATTCAACAAGTAACATTTATTTTTTTAATCATTAATATGTTTATCAGTTTAATTTAACTCGTTTTAATTACTTAATATACTGATGGGTAGCTTAACCTATAATCAAACATGATAATTAATTAGTTGCTTTACATATTAAGTATCAAGAATCTGATTCTGCAAAGTATAATAAATGTAGTGGTTTAAAAAGCACAATTATTGCCCCCATAATGAGGTGGAGTACAAGTATGGAATGGAAATACTCAAGTAAAGTACAAAATGTACTTAGTTACTTTCCATCATTGAGACATCTGGGTACAATGCACCACAGACACTTGTGGCTCCAGATTTTCAGGTGGTGTGATAACAATGACTAAATTAATGATGTCTAATTACATAATCAATATAATTTAGTACATTATGTTGTTCCACCTGTTGTGAAGTTGGGCAGCCTCCTCTTCTTGGAGCCGAGCGACAGACGATGCTGCAGAGCGTTGAAGAACTCCTGCGGTATGTGGTACACCAGAGGTTCTGGTTTCCCTGATGGAAAAACATCAACACCAAAAATCCCATAAACAGTTTATTCTCAGATTTTAGTTGTCTCAAACTTTATTTTTTGCAGTTTTTGCCAGTGTTTCCATCACAGGACACAGCCACAGTTAGCTTAGCTTTACTTATCCAGCCAAGAAATTGTTTTTCCTCTTACATTTTGGTTCAGGTATTAAACTAAATGAGACATAACATGCGAATAAGTGAGATTTATCATTGTTACCATTGTACAAAGACAGGCTAGCTATTTTCAGCTGTTTCCAGTCTTTATGCTAAGCTAAGCTAACAGCTGTAGCCATATATTTACCCTGCAGACATCAGAGTGGTATCAATATTTTCATCTAACTCTTTGCATTGAATACATTGATTGATGCATTGAAATTCATCATCAACATGCAGTCTATTAAAGGAGCTATTAATCATCTTTACCATCAAACTGGTAGTGCATCGTCTGGTGGATCCTCTCTGTGACGCTGGCCAACCACTGCTGGAAGCCCATCGTCACCGTACGCTCATCCACGACCTGCGTACTCCCTGACACACAAACACACAGACTATTAGTAACACCACAAACACTCCTTTATTATCTTCTTTAAGGTTCTAGGTGGACCACACACCAACCAGATATTTAGTCTTTAAAGTCTGTAAAGTGTAATTAAAAGAAAGGCCTGCAAATGTTTTCAAATGAAATGTTAAAATATGCCCACTGCAGTGCGACCCTGTTTCTTTTTCAACACTGGATCAGGATTAGTGCTGCAGGATTAGACCGTGGGATGATAAAGATAGAGACAGATGTCTAAGACGATGTAAGGCTCTTTGACACACAGATTTAAGGCAGCAGAAAGATGAAAAAAAGGCAGGGAGAGGAGGGCGGACAGGCAGCACCTGGAGCCTTCAGCCCTCCAGCACCAGGGGCTTTCCTCTGACCGGGTTTCCTCAGGCCGAAGGCCGACACTCCCTCCTTCCCCGCCCCAGAGATGGAGGCCACCGAGGGGGCTGAGTGGAGGCAGAGAAATTAAAAGAATGACGAGGAAGATAAAGATGGAAAGAGCAAGGGAGGACAGTGGAAGATTCAGACAAACATGCTTTTGGAGAATCATCCTGCTTTAATGTAGTGATGACAGATATTTTTTTGAGGAGGTATGACAATAAAAACCACCAGAGAGAGATTCATCCAGACGAAGTTTCTTTGTTTTGGGATGAGAGTTGACCGGGTCGGCCTGTTGCGGAGGCTTCTCACTGGGACTCACTACCCTACTGGTAGAGTTATGCTGAACACCTGAGAGGACGAACGTAGAAAAATATTTTATAAGCAACAGATCATATAAAAACAAAATAACATTTGGTAATAATGCATATTTTCTTCTTCTTTCTTGCTGAGAATAGAGCCACAAGAAAACTAGCTTAGCTTAGCATAAAGACTGGGAACGGGTGGGAACAGTTAGCCTGGCTCTGTTTGAATTATCTCAAGGTACGAGTCACTGATGCCTTCCTTACTAATGCGTATGCAGGCTACTACATCCCTGCATTAAATCCTACCTTCATAAAGTTTTTTATGTTTAAGAGGTGTTTTGCTTTAACTTTATGATTGTTTTGGAGGCTTTAGTTTGTGGTGTTGAATTGTGTTGTGTTAAACTGTTTCTAATGTAAATTCATCCCATTTATATCAATGAGGGACGACTAAATAACAGAAGCACTTCTATAACCTTGATGATGGTTGGGTTTGTTGCAGGACTGTTGTATAAGTCTGCATTCTGACTTTTTTTGTTGTTTTTTAGGCACCAAGTAGGAAGTCTCATCTAACTCTAAGCAAGTATTTTTCCAAAATGTAAAAACACAGATAGAAATCATCGGGCTCAGTTTACTTTACCACTGGGGGTGTACTTGATGAAAGCAGCAAACTCTGACGCCAGCTTCTCATCACTCGCAAAGGCGCACACACAGGCGTAGAAGTGTAAGCAGGGCTGTGACGTGACCGAGCTGGGAGACGGAGGATGTGAGTTGATGGATCCACCCGTTGCATCAACGCCATGTTTACTCTTCCTGCCGCCGCTGACCTGACAGGCACAGTGAAAGACGGCGTTCTGCTGCTGCTCTCTGCTCCTTTTCTCCTCCCTCTTTAAACCCTCAGACAGTCCACCTGCTCCCACAGTGAGATGCAGAAGCCCCAGAGGATTCTGGGAATCCACGTGGCACTTCACCACCAGGGTTTCTTTTGCTACGCGCTGCACCAGGGGGCCCGGAGACTCCGTGGCCAGCCTCCACAGCTCCTTCCTGGCTTGAATGGAGGCCTGCAAAGCCTCCAGGACGGAGCTCTTTAGGGTCAGCGGCGTGGCGCTGCTCCGACACTCGATCGCTTGCTTGATGTGGACGCAGAGGCTGTCCGAGGACTGTTTGGAACTGGCCGCCATGGATTCTGTCTCGCCCTGATTTGACCTTTGACCCTGCCTGCACGAGGGCAAAAAGCAGCGCCCAAGGTTGATGCGGGTCAGCAGGGTGGCGCCGTCACCTGTCGCTATGGCCGTATCCGTGGGGACGAGTTCAACAAAGCCAAACTGGGTAGCTGTGGCTCCTCTTCCTCTGTGACACACCGAAAACACCTGCACACCTGAGCTTGAGCCGCCGCCCAGGACTCCTCCTCCTCCTCCTCCACCTTCTCCTACACCTTCACCCTCTTTCTCCATCCCCTCCTCACTGTCTATTATCACCCTCACCACCTCCACGCCACATTTCTTGCTGCTCCTGCCCGCCGCCGGGGAAGCATTTCTGAGGGAGACCCCGCACGCTTTGTTCTTGCAGCTGAGCCCCCGGGTGCCGTTGTAGACGCCACACTGCGGACACCTGCGAATCCCCCGCAGGGTGGCCCTCCCCAGGTTGGAGAGGAAGGCCGGGGTTGCGGATGTGTTCTTTCTGTTGTCTCTCTGCTTTGCTGCCAGGTTGGCCTGAGCGGTGAAGGTCTGGGGAGTGGAGGATGAGACCACGCTCGATGAGGTGGTCACTGTTACTTCAGTTTCCATTTTGTGATTCTCAGTTTAGTGGGGACAGAAGGGATTCAAACCTGGATGAAGAAGGAAAATGAAACGTACATTTGTGTGGAGATTAAAGAAAATAGTGACCTACAGTACTGTTCACTATATGTCTGAATGATCTGTCATGCTTTTAGGTTGTAGAAAGTCCTCTCTAGAAATACATTTTGTTGTTTTTTGTGCATGGAGAACCAAAGGTTGTACATTTGGTTGCACCAGATTGACAATTAAAAGGGCAACAGTTGAATAAGCTTAGAATAAATCACCCATTCTTGGTAAAATAAACAGGAAGTCAGCATTAAATGTGTGCAGATTTAAATAAGAGCAGCTTCCTGTTTCATTGTCAGGTGTTTCACAAAAATGCAGCCTATTAAAAGCTATATTTAACAGGAAACATGTTGGTTTAGCAAAGCTCTTCACTGCTGCACCGTCATGGTTCAATAATGCAACACTGTGGGAATCAGTCAATTCTTCTTCTTCTGGGGGCAAAAGTATTTAAACGATAAATAACACATTAGGTAACCAAATTATACTGTTTTTAAATAGCCATTATTAAAGGAATATGGTGATTTCAAAGATTTAAACAGTAATGTATATAAAAAAAAAAATAAGAGTAAAGTGAAAAATCAGCTTAATTGATATTTTGTATTATTCTTTTTTGCATATCTATACACACACACATAGTGATAGATTATCTGGGGGTACAGATAGTTATGCATATAATAAATCTTAATTCCATTATGTAATATAGTATATATTAGGAGAATATGTAGAATATGTGCAGTGGCAGTAAATATCAGTATTGCAGTAGTTTAAAGTTGCATGCATATAAAAAAATAATCAGTTTAATCAATGCATCTTTTATGCAAAAAGTGAACTTGCATTAATAAACTATATTCAAAACCTTATTGCTTTCTTAAGTTTTGCAATCAATTTGACACAGTTAAATGCTTTATAATGCAACAAATGTTTCATGTAAATGTTAAAATGCAGCTCCACCTCTTTGCAAACACAACCAGGTCACACACACGAGTTTACTGCGTGAGAAACGTTCAAACTACCTGCGTTCAGCTCCTGTTTGGTGACTCTGGCCTGCAAAACCGTCTCGACCGTCGCCATTCCTCCTTACATCCCGACAGCCGCATTGCGCCTGTAACGACACTCCCCATTGGTCGGAGGCGATCACGTGGTGGAAAAAAAAATGGGGAGCGGGGGCTCATGGGAAATGTAGTTGAAGTAGACTGGTGGCTGGATTCTTGAGTTTAAATAGGTTTTTAGATGTTTTCTGGTCGTTTTTACCCGTTATAAACACTCTATATGCATTATATATATTATAAATGTGTGTTTGAGCTATTACCAGTGTTCTTAGCTATAGAAGCATCCCTCTAAAGTCAGATACAAGCATAGACTGTATATAAGAACTCAAAGAACCAATGTCCCAAAGTATAGCTTTACAGGGCTTTATACCTTAATTTAAAGTTAGGTGTCAATTTTCCTTTAACGTTAACTGTTAAAAAAATAATATATATTTATATTACAATCAACATATACATATATTATCTTTATATTTAATATAATTGGGGTTTTGTGACAATCTAAATTGTCGTTTGGCAACCCTGTCGTACAATGACAAATAAAAACCTTCTAACTTTACAAGTTAAAAGAGTAATTGTCTATAAAAATGTCCAAACACTGAGACAAATGTTCATTGGGGTTTCCTTAAGTCTTCAGATGTCTTGTTTGGTTCAACCAAAAGTCCAAAACCCAAATATATTCTGTTTACAATTATATAAAACAAATAAATGAAGTATAATGTAAATTGCTGCAGTTTGATTTACTTATGTATTTACTAATTGTTAAGTTACAAAAAAGAAAAAAAAGCATTACATTTAGAAACTACCATTTTTAAATTGTTCATAGTACTATTTCAGGATGAAATTATTAAGGGATTAAAACTAATCAGCAAATATGATAAGAGTATTAAGTAATTTCATTTTTCAAGCAAAATACCATAAGATCTCAATCTTGTCCAGCTTCTCAAATGTGAAAGATGTTCTGCTATTTTTTGTCATATATGATATAAAACTGAACATAATTAAGTTTAGGACTTTTGGTTGGACAATACAAAACATTTGAAGACACTTTGAAGCTTTTGGTTTACATTTCAAGGACTAAATAAATAATCAAGAGAAAAAATAGCACATGAAAATGATCTATAACCGTGACAGTACCAGGCAACTTTGTGACTTTGGTAAAAGAATTTGAAAAATACGAAGTCGGCACACTAAATATAAAACATGCGCGAGACAAATTAAGTCAACCACAACCAGTGAAGTTTCGTCAAACCGTCCACTGTGGTTTCAAAGATAAGATGTAAACATTGTTACTGGGATCTGTTTGAAGCATCAGCATTTTAATGGGACAAAGCAAAAACTCAAACCATGTTACTGAAGCATCGACAGACCTTCCCTCGCCAAAACATAGGTTGAAAACATTCTTAGGCACCACCTACTCCTGGATGATTTTTTGGTTAAATAAAAAAAAAGTAACTCACTGATAAGGCAACACAATGGATTTTTTTTTTTAACTCTATTAAAAATGACGGTGGCCACAGTGCAAAACTTGGATTCTCATAATGGTTGTTTCTTGATCTATAAAAACAATTATTTAGGTTTAAGACAGAATAAATTATGTATTACTTGTCAATCGAAAAAAAAAAAAAAAAAAAGGCTCTTGCATTGCATAGCAACGCTGCTTTTTCGTCCGAGCCGCTGGAAGAATCAAATGTTGCACTGTCTCTACTGTACACGGACCGGCACTGGACAGGGATGCTACGGTCAAACAGCTGTATGTGGCGTCGATCAGCCCAACCAGAAGCTAGCTCGCTTCCTTAATTAACACGTTGTCTTTATACAGATTCAGTACAATTGAACAGACTGTTTGGTTATATACATAAAAAACAGACAAAAGAATGTGGAATGCAAAAAACATTTAAGAAGAAAAAAAAAAAACCACAACCTAGTATTTCAAATTTTGTGAAAAGATAACCCTAAGTTGTGCAATATTTATCTGCCTATAAGTAAGATAAGAGTGGCAGTAATCCCTGCAATTGGTTCATTTGAGATATTGAAAATCTAATTTAAAAAATAAAGTCGACAGTTGACACTTAGTGTTTTTATAAACAAACATAAAAAGGTTTCTCGTGTCGGATGATTTTTCGACGGTGTCAACGTTTCTTTATGACAGTCCCAAAATGAAATGCAAAAAAAAAAAAATGCAAAAGCTCTTTATACAACGTCATAATTTTAAAGTTGCTCAAAACAAAAACAAAAAAAAGAAAATTACACAATTTTATCTTTTGCAAAAAAAAAAATGGCGTAGTCCTTTCTGTTTCAGGGGAAGATGAACTGGACATTGTTCTTGTGTGTAAAAGCATCAGTTCATGCTCATGCACACACACGCACACACACACACGCAAGCGCACACACACACACATTTCTAATCCACAGACCGGATTCTCTTCAGCCTGTTCAGTCCGTTCCAGGGGAGATGAAAGTGAAGGAGCGCTGATTTTTACTTGTTTTGTGTTTTTGTTTTTTTTCTGCTTACCCCTCAACCTGCCTACTTCGTCTGCTCAGTGATTTCCTACATTTCACAGAATGACTTCGACAACACCCTGAGAACTGTCTTGGACGCGTTTGTTCACTTTAGTGACATGTGGACAGACCAGAAGTGGGAGCGAGAGGTTTCTAATTGAGTAAAAAAACAAAAGACGTTGCACCGCTTACTTATATTACTTACTATGGATTAATGAGTGCTGTCTGTTTGAAAAGTTGGTGGCCTCTTCTCTCTGTGTGATTGTTTAACATTGGTATAAAATTATGCCCCTGCTCTTTGGCTCGGAGGGGCTGAAAACCAACAAACTTGGTGTTTTACTATAATAAGTTGATGTTCCTCTTTAAATTAAAAACGTGGCTGTGCTAGAAATATCTAAACACGGTCGTATAATTTACATTTTGGCCGGTTTTCTGCAGGCATTACAAAAATACGCCAAACAATAAAATGAGCCCAGGAAGGAGCATTAGTTTGACGTGTGTTTAAGTGTTCTTGAGTGGATTTAATTTCTTTACACTTGCAGATTTGGGCAGTGGGTGAAGTTATGGGCTGGTAAAGGTTGATTTAAAAAAGAAAATGGCGTACCAGCTTCTCTAACAGAATAACTGTGTGGTGACAGAGAGAGCTCATCTAATGCCCTCCTTCCTCCTCCCCCCTCCTCCAGCAGAGTGTCATCCTCGTGGCCCTCGCCTGTGGTTGGTGATCAGTGGGTGTGGTAGCCGGTGGCGCTCATGCCGGCCGTGTTGGTGAGCACCGTCCCGTTGACGCCCTGGCCGGGCTCCACCATGCCCCCGTTGCTCACGGCGCCCACGCCTGTCCATCCGGCGCCGGCATGTAATTGACTGTAATGGCAGACAGAAACGATACGTTTAGGACGAAAGCCAGAGGACGTAATTGTAGCGCTTATATGATCTGAGGGAGAGCCTGTGAACTTATGTCTCGCTCTTAGTTTATCAATAGGATTCATCCGCGTTTGTGGAAAGATTTTAAGCTATCTTTGTAAATGAATTATAGCTGCCAAGTTATTCTTCTTCTGTCATTTTTGGGCTATTATGATAGAGCTTCTGGTTTATTTCCACCTCCCACTTGACTTGATTGGAGCTGATTGGCTGTCAGATTTGTAATCAGGCCAACGAAGACATAACTATGTCGCTCAGAAAAAATAAAAGTATTGCATTAAGACTTTATCCTAATAAGAGACATACGCATAAGTGGAAGTACTCAAGTGCTGTATTTTGAGGTACTTTACTAGCTACTTTATACTTCTACTCCACAAGGTTTTGGAGGAAAATATTGCGTTTTTTCCCCCACTACAGCTTATACAAAATACAAATCAACACCTTGCTAGATCGACTAGGTTTAATACAGGACTTATACTGGAGTCATTTTACACAGTAGTATTGCTACTTTTGCTTGAGTAAAAGATCTGAATACTTCTTCCACCACTGCACATTTAAGCTGGATTTATTCACCTGTATTAAGGCGTAACTAAGGCAGATTCGTGTGCAGATTTCAAAGCTATCCTGTGAGTTTTTTTGAGATTTAAGTTATTGTCTCCTTGTCCCAAACGCACATCTAGCAAAATCATTTCCACTGCAAACCTTTGTCAACGAAAACACACAGCGCACAAAATAGTCCCATATTCCGAAATGAAAACTTCCTGCTGCTGCTGCTCTTTATCACAAAGCAAATGACAAACTAATCACACAACCTGATTACAGCCATTTAGTGTTGCCGTGGTGATAGCAACCGGCAGAGAAAGAGACCAACAGGCTCGGGCAAGTAGAACGAAACAACCCGACAGCATAAAAACAAGGTTTGCACGAAAGCTTTTCCTTTGATCCTGCGTCATCTGTCGTACTCACTTGTAGCCCTGCTGATCCCAGGTCTGTCCGTAGACTCCGTAGCTCGGCACCTGCCATCCGTTGGGCACATACTGACCGATCTGCTGGGCGGCTGTGTTGCTGTACCACTGACCCCACTGGCTGTAGGGCTGAGCCGCAAAACTCACCGTGTTCTGCTGATTTAAGAGGCGAAATATCAGATTTCAGCACAGTGAGATTATTGATGAGTCCAGAAGGGATTTATTATAATGTAAGCAGTCCGTCCTTTGTACATACCTGTGGCATCTGAACCTGCTGGATGGGGCTAACCATGTCTGTCGTTTCTTTGCCCCAATAACACTTCACCACGTAGCCGTCTATGGATGTACCGTTGACGGATACGATGGCATGAGCTGCTGCTTCATGGGAGTTGAACCTGCACACAGAAAAGAGACGGACTGTTTAATATCAATCATGCACAAAAAGTGAGGTTCATATTAGAGATGCACCGAAAACAAACTTGTATTTCAGATTTTTAATCTGTCATCTCTCAACCTTAAAAACATTTGGAACAACTAACTTAATCAAACACAAGAAAAACTTGAGTACATTCAGTTGTATAAAGTAGTTGTATTTTTTACAGCAATATAAAATGGATACTAAAGAGGGAATTATGACCTGTTTAACTTTTCTGACACAAGCTCAAAGCCTCTTATAATGCATAATTAAAACTTTTTTTTTTTAAATCAAAGCAATTATCTAAATAAAAATGCTATCATTTATTTCCTGAATTATTTAAATTGTATGTTTTTAAGCTAATAACCACTATAGATGACAATAACAAAGTTAAAGGATAACATTTTGAATCTTAGAAGGTTATTTTAAGTTATTTTGTGGGACAGCTCCATGCTGCCTTGCTGTCAATTATAGTTCTTGGAAAGTAAATTGGTAAGTCAGACTTAAAAGAATCAGCCAAGAAAATTCCAATCAGTGCATCTCTAGTTCCAATGTGACTGTTAAAACCATCATTGCATCAAATAAATGTCTGACAGGTCAATCAGAAAGTCACCTCACCTCACAAATGAGTAGCCTTTGTCTGGGAAAACCCGGATTTCCATTATTTGGCCAAAAGGTGAGAAGGTCTGTCTCATGATTTGCTCTGCAAAGAAAAGAAAATCATTAATATTCCATATTGAAAGAAGTGCTCCTACACCTGCAGCTTGGTTTTTATGGAAAACACAACTCACCTGTGAGACCTGTTGTGACCCCCCCGCAGTAGACGGTGCAGTTGCTGGGGCTGGACTGGTTCACCACCTCATCAAAGGATAGCTGCTTGGTACTGGGTGCTAAATGAAGAATCAGAGCAGGTTTCTCTTTAATTTGTTGTCTTTTCTCAAAATGTAAAAATACAATTATGTGCCTCTAGAGTATGTGCTGAAGTAAAAATGTATATTTCATTATTTAGGCACATAAGGTGAAGTTTTTATTGGTCTGGTGAGAAACAAAAAATGTAAATTTAAAATTATTTTGTGTTCTCAGGTGATTCAGAAAGTACAATAAGTAGGAGAGCTGAGATACAGAACATCGACTTATTCTTCTTTAATTCTATTACAGTGAACTTACTCTCGTTTGTAGTTTTAGGAGCAGGCTTCCTGGTGGCCCAGTTGGTCCTGATCTGCCTTCCTCCCAACCACTGTCCTCCCATCTGCTGTATGGCGTTCTCCGCATCCTGATCACGCAAAGAGGAAAAAAAAAAAACATGCAAAACTCCTGAGTCACCGACACAAAACACAGAAACGTGTCACTGTTTGTAAAACCCTGAGCTTCAGCTACGCTAACAATCAGAGTCTGCTATGGGCAGGCATGGGCATTACTGGCACACTTACCCATTTGTTGAAGAAGGAGACAAAGCCATAGCCTTTAGATTTACCTGTGGCCATGTCTTTCACCACTCGACAATCCCTGTGGACAAATACAACACAGTCAGTCAACAAATTCAGTTAATTATATTAACTATTATTTAATATCATAAATCATATCATAAAATTGAAATAGGGAAAATTAAAGTTGTATATACAGAAGTGTTTATGGTGTGTTTGTTTATTGCATAAACCAAATGCTGACTTATATTCTATAGTCTTCTTATTGTTAACAAATCCCATAAAAATACCACAATCAACAATGAATTAATCTACTATATATAATCACTAAACCACCAAATTGGGATTAATCTTCCGCTAAAAATAGTCCCAAACAAATTAGCTTTTTTCCACCTGTTTTGAGTAACATTTGCTTTAAAACTAGAGTAACCAGCTGTTATATTTTACTCAACCTTTTAAAGAAAGGTTAATTACATAAACTTTATATTTGTTACCCGTTCACAACTTTAATAGAAACCAATGGGTTTGTTGTTGAGTGCCAGAGATAGTGTTGGGAAACGAACCAACACATTGCTGGTTTCGATCTTTTCATAGGATTTGTTGACATTAAGAAAAATAATATCTATGAAGCACTTTTCTTAAGAAGGTTACAAAGTGTTTTACAGAAAGAAACAGCAGATAAAAACACAGGGATCTAACACTGGGGGAAACATTAGTTAAAAAAATGTACAATGTCAAGAGTAGGAGGTTAAACCCCAGAAACATTAAATATCCATCAATAACGTTATAAAAATTGATTTCTAATATGCTAATGATGTAGCCCATCTGATCTAAATTGGCAATATAGAATAAAATATAGTAATAAATTATCATGAGAATACACTTACGATATTTTCCCAAATGGAGCAAAAGCTGCTTTTATGTCATCTGTGGTGATTTCAGGACTTAAATCTCCAACAAAGACGTGGAAGTGACCTAAAGAAAACAAAAAACACACGCTCACATTGTGGTTCATAGAAACAACAATTTAACAAAGTAAAAACAAATATAGTATGATATCAGTGTGTCAAAGATAAGAACACTGACAACCTGACAAGTATGACTATTAAGAACTTTATTTACTAAAATAATAAATGGTAAATTCCTGTTGCCATTTTGTAAGACTTCCATTGTTTTGTTGCCGGTATCATCATGTTTACATGTCGGTTTTATTCAGATTTTTCTGTACTTTTAATTAAATTGCATCGGGTATTTTTGTGTTAATTACAAAGAACTGCACAATACTTTGTCAGAGTACAGCTCTTTTGAATGTGTCATTTCCAAGTACTTTATAATGTGTTTCATTATTTATCTTTTCGTATTTGTTATATTTATTACCAGTATTGGCAAGTTTTGTAAAAGGCAACACTGAGGGATGAGCTAGATGTTTGGAATGAGACAGAAATAAATAGAAATATACTAACAATATTGTTTTTAACTGTAGCACTGAAGGAACGCAATGTCTCTCCCGTCTATGCCGAGTATTGTATATGGAAAGTGATGATATTTTCTACCTTGAAACACTAAAGAAAGCATGTAACCTTGATAAACTACTTACTACTTGTGTCTTTCTTTTGGCTGGTTGGCGTCGTGGCCCAGTTGACCTTGACCTCCTGCAGGAGAGACAGATGTCGAAAGCGGGAGGAAGAGGATACAAGGTGAGAAGTGAAGTTCGCTTGCATAAGGGAGGAAGGTGCTTTTCTCTTTGATTAGAGGTTTTTGTCACACACACCAGTTTACTTTTATATTCTGTGATTGAGAATTTGTTTTCATAAGGTGGTCCCTGTAGGACATACGTGGGTTTTTAAACCACCACTACAAACTGATTCATCCATTGTTATTATCTAATTTTACATACCTTTGCATTAGTTAATAAAACAGTAAAAAATACAGTGGAGAACATTAAAGGGATATCATGATTTCACCTTCATAATCAGGAACATTTCAGTCTCAGTCAAGTAAAAAAATTTGGAGCAAAACTGTAGGAAGTAAGGTCCAAATAACAAGGGACTTACAAACAAGTGATTTTTACGAACTTGTTATACTCCTCAAATGGTCCTTCAATACCTGTTGAGGATAAAATATTTTCAACTGAATGTATTTCTCTTGAAGTTGCTCTTATGTGGATTCTACGTGGAAATAACTTTGCAAAAGAACACACAGCAGTAGAGATGTGAGCGGAAAGAAGAGCATCAATTCAAGTAGATCAAAGACATGTAGCATGATTACGCAGCAGGGCCATGTTCAATCAATCAATCAATTAATCAATCAAACATGATGGCAAACTCACTTTAAGGAAAATCTTAATTTAAACAGATAGAATGATGCATTAAGTGACGATAAGAAGCTCAAAAAGCACTTTGTTTACACTGGTGTATATATACACAATGTAAATTATTAGTTTATTATTATTAGGTATGATTTTAATGTCATATAAAGCGACAACCTTTAAAACCTGTAATGTTCAGTATTTGTTGAAACTGTGGTGACAACTGACCCTGACACACAATACATAACATGTGGAGGGACAATTATTTGGCAACATAACCTAAATGTGTTCGTATTCTGATCCACTTTATAATATAAAGTAAAATGTGGATATTTTCTGGGTTTCATAGTTTTCTATAATATTAAACTAAAAACAGGACAAACAAGACACCTCATTATGTCACCTTGTTTTTTTTATATATACCAAACAATCCTGTTGTTTGAGAAAATATAAATAATACCATTTATTTACTTCAGTTAAAAAAGTCCCTAGGATGCAAAACTGACTGCTTAAACACAAAATTAAATGATATTATTGTACAATAAAAATGATGATTCCTGAATAGATGTTAAGGAGATGTTAAAGTCCTATAATGAATTTGCTTCTATTTAGAGGAATAAAATAGTAGCACCATCTTTTAGCCTTCTAAACCTAAAACTGTGAGGGGGGGATAACACAGAAAAGGGCAGAATACACTATAATAATCTAGTGATTTTATTTTAATTAATTTAAATCTAACATGGTTTTTGTGTATTGAATCCAATCACTTGATAGCAAGTAACCAGGAAACAAATTTAAAAAAAAAAAAACTAAAAGTTCACAATGTCGAATATTTAGACATTATGTTTTTTTGGAATTCATAACAGTGACATTACAGGGTGTCTGGTGTTTCCACCGCTGTCTTTTCAGAAGAATAATGTGCACAGGGGAAATCACAGGGGAGCGGGAACAAGGAAGAAAGATATGATCTAAAAAAGATACAAGTTTTTCCAGCTGCTTCATTTGAACCAATGCCCACCCAGCCACGCCACAGTTGACTCGCCCAGGAGAGATATGATAGCTTACCTTACCCAGTATTTTCCGACCATTCATGGCTGCGATTGTGGCAGTGGCATGTCTATGCTCATAGAACTCCACAAAGCAGTACGGATCATGACCTGCCGTCTGGAGTGGACAAGAAACACAATTATACACCATCGTTAAACTAAAAAAATATATAAATTTTCCTCCTTTTTGGTGTAAGATTTTCTTTTTCCCCTCAAAGTACAAGTGATTTACAGAGGAGCTGGAGCAGGCTTAAAATTATTATTAATCTTAATAAATATGATGACATAATTTAGGATTAAAGCGAGGTTAAAACAGGGCTCAACCATAAGAGAGCATTTTAATTATCCTGGAACAGGAGTTGAGTTTGTTGGCATGAGAGGATGTGGGTGAAACTCCAGATTAATTTACTTAAATAAAGATCAAGCATTACTTGTAACTTTGATCTTTGTTGTTATTTGATCACAGCTAATAATTAAACCATTTTGAAAAGGGGTAAGGGGGCAAGTAAGAAAAAAACGTTAATGTTGACACTGCAGAATAATCCTGGACTTTGGAGGAAATGTTGTGGATCAACAGGATGAAATAGTGAGCAAATGACTAAACCAGATCCCAAGGTTGGCGAGAAAAATAAATATCTATACATCTATATATATATATAAATTCTTATAGGTTGTACAACAGTTGCCCTTGGATTGTTCTGACAAAGGCGCCTGTTGTAATAAAAGCACATTCTCAGGCAAAAGGGGGGGAAAAGATGACAAAATAAACTCACATCTACTATCATTTTACAGCTCTTGCAGGGTCCAATCTGGCCAAACAGCTCCAAGATGAGGGCCTCTGTCACGTCCCGGGACAGATTCCCCACATACCTACAACGGACAAAAGACAGTTTTGGGATGAGAAAATGTGACATCTTGTAACGGTGATTAAACAGGTGCATGCATTTCCATCCAACTATTGCTATATATAGAGTAGAGGTAGCTAATTCCTGCTGCTGTCAGGTTGCACAACCAGCTCTGCTCCCAGTAGACCACATGACACTAATACAAATACACTGTGCAATACAATATTTATAATAGTCTGTATATATAATATTTCAGTTACTGTGGATTCTTTATTGTTTTTTTATTGCTCATTTTGCTTTATATTTATATATATATATATTTTACTACAGTACCAGTCAAAAGTTTGGACACACCTTCTCATTCAATTCTTTATTTTTTTCTACATTGTAGATTAATATTGAAGACATCCAAACTATGAAGGAACACATATGGAATTATGTGGTAAACAAACAAATGCTCAACAAACCAGAATATGTTTTATATTTTAGATTCTTCAAAGTAGTTGAATGAGAAGGTGTGTCCAAACTTTTAACTGGTACTGTATATATTAATATTTCAGTTATTGTGGATTCTTTACTGTTTTTATTTCTTATTTATAATACTTGTTTTTCTTTTACTATGTCTCTTGTTTGCACAATCCTCTCTGCTGCTGTAATCCTGTAAATGTCCCCGCTGTGAGGACTAATAAAGGATTATTTTATCTCATTATGTTAACTTTATCCTGAGGCACTAAGTGAGCAGCTTGTCTCCATTTTTTTCTAAATTGTGTTGTGTTTGTATTTATTTTTTGCTTTATAGCTTTACTCTGCAGCTCTTGTGGTGTTTTAAGCTGAGCATTTAAAAAAAAAAAAAAATTAAAACTGATGCATGTGCAAATGCAAAAACACACACACACACACACACACACACACACACACACACACACACACACACACACACACACACACACACACACACACACACACACACACACACACACACACACACACACAAGTACATGTCAGAAATGATATTTAAAAGCAAATGCAAATGTCTCCAGACAATGCAAATGTTTAAATGCAGTGTGCATTCAATAGAGAGTGCAGCCAGGGACATTTAACACCATGCACACATCTCTGCAGCCTGACATCGCCTTGCAGGGCCTGTGCAGAGATGGCTGGAGGTGAAGGCTCCACCAGACTGCATGGAGAAAACAACCACTTCACTCTTCTGCATGCTCAAAGTCACATTTAAAAGCAGTGTCTAGCAGATTCACACACGTGGTTTAATCCCTACATGTCCACCTTTAATTCGGCACCAAAAAACCCCAAATATCTGCGTTAATTCTCTTTAAAATGAGAAAGAAAGACGTCATATTTACGCTGCAGATGGATGCTAACTGAGCTAGCTAGGTGTTAGCATCCACGCAGCAGACACGCACGCACGCACACTTACAGGGTTTTGGGCTGGTCATCGTCCATTTTGTTCAACTTGCTGGCCGAGAACAAGTCGCAAACCCGAGAGAAAGTCCACGACTGTCGCGGGCAGCTGCCTGTAAACGCCGTGAAGAGGTTGTGATTGCGCAGTGTGAGCCGCTGACTGAACAATGGGGCGGCCGACAAAGATGGCGGCGCGACCGGAGCCGAGGCCAACTGCGCATGCGCAGCGCTCCAGCCTCAGGCAGCATCAAGGCATGTTACAAAGTACTGCCATTCCTCTCTATATGTTGACCAAAGTACCCATTTTTTTCTGTTTTACATAAAGTATAAGATATAATATAACCCTATTTAATCATTTTCTTAATTTATGTGCTTTATTTTAACATTTTTTCTATTTCTGTCATACATATGTTGACCAAAGTACCCATTTTTTTCTGTTTTCCATGAAGTATATGAGCTGTACTTATTTATATTAATATATTATATAACCATATTTAATCATTTACTGTTATTTTCTTAATTTATGCTTTATTTTAACATAATATATTTTTATGTTATTTTCTTAATTGATTACTTTATTTTAACATTCTTTCTATTTCTGTCAGCTGTACTTAATTATATTAATATATAATACAACCCTATTTAATCTTAATTTATCATTTATTCTGCACACATACACTATTTAGAATATTTAGACAGAGAGTCATTTAGCAGAAAGTCAGGCAGCATCAAGGCATGTTACAAAATACTGCCATTTCTCTCTATATGTTGACCAAAGTACCCATTTTTTTCTGTTTTCCATAAAGTATATGAGCTGTACTTAATTATATTAATATATTATATAACCCTATTTAATTATCTACTGTTATTTTCTTAATTGATGTACTTTATTTTAACATTCTATTTCTGTTATACAGTACATGTGGCTTTCCTTTACCCCTAAAATGCATTTAACCAGATGCCAGAGAAACATGCAATAACATGCATTTTTACAGCTGTTATGTAACACATACCTGTAGAAGTTTTACATTTATCATTAAATATGTCCCAGAGCTTCCTTCAAAGAACAGCATAGTAGGCAGAAACAGTGTTTAATTATTCTTAACAGGATGTTACTTGTGTACATCTTCTTAATTAAATCTATATTTCTTATCTGTAAACACATTAACAAGTTGAAAAGTGCCACTAAACTGTGGGCAAAAAAAATGAACTTCACCTGCCTGGTTTACAATTAATAAGTTTGACATGACAACTTTTTTTTTTTGCAGATTTAACTCATTCAATTCAGTTCTCAGCATTTGCAAATGGCAAAATTGACACTTTGAGACCTAAAATAAGATTCAAAAACATGTACATTTTATTTGTATACTTTTATTTTACAGGACCTTGTCCAGTCAGATTTACTTTTAAATCCTTACGTGTAATATCTAATTTAAAAAATCCTTGTAAAATATCTTAAAAACATTACAGTTAAATTGTACCTTAATGTATATTGGAAAGATCTCACATCATCAACATTCCCAACCTCACATACAGTACAATACAATTCTCAATTCTCCCTTTTTTGTCCTGCTGTAATGTGTATGTGCTGCTGATGTTTGGAGTAGCACCCTTTCCAGATGTGTCATGTATATCCAAACAGAACCACCGTAATGTTTATAAAACGCAGTGAGTAACAATGTCATTTGTTTTTAAAACAACGAAAACTGATTTATTGTCCCACCATGACATTTAAATTACAACTTAAGTGTGTGGTTAATTTATTTTAAATTAATGACGTATACATAAATTACATTAAGCAGCAATTATCTATAAAACAAACTCCCCCCCAAAAAAGTCCAGTGGTTTCCTTTTCTCTGCCCCGATGCCGTCACACGCTGCTCTGATGAAACAGTCCTGTGCAGCGTAGCCGACATACAGAGATGAGTCGAGCTTCTCCGCTCAGTCGCTCCCTCATCTCGGGCAGACGTTGTGGTCAGTGACGAGTTTCTCCATCCTCTTTATCTTGCGTTTGTTCTTCGGCATGGGTTTGTCGTACATGCCGTTCTTCAGCAGATGCTCCTTGCTGTGATGAACCTGAGCGCCGTGCTGCAGCTGGAAGGAGCACAGGGCTTTCAGAGGCCTCAGCAGAACCTGGAAGTAGAAGGGAAGAGTGAAAATAAATAAAATACATTTATTTATTTCACATTGCAGCCTTTGTTTGATCCAGTGAACTCAGGAAAAAAACGTTTATGTACTGTATATATTTGGTAATACGGCTTTAGTGATTTCTTGTCTCTTTAAAAATTTTAAGCTGCTATAATTAACAACATATCAAATTACTAAATATATGTGAAAGTGGTTGCTCTTAATAATAAACCTGCAGAGAATTAATGCAGTTCTTCTCAGCTCAACAAAACATTTTAGGGTCTTTTTTAGCTGATGGTTTTGTTTTTACGTCCTGCATCTTTACTGTTTTGGTTCAGTCTAAAAGGGCTCTAATCAGACGTCCAGACACAGGCAGCTGTTTTTAAAAGTTAGCAATAAGCTGCTGAACATGGTGGAGCATTTAGCAGCTTAAAGACATACTTTTCTCAGGAGTTAATGGAGACAAAAACAAAATGAAAAATGAGAGTGAATATTGGATTTGGACACATACTGAGTTCAAAATGAATGCTCATGTTACTCTGTGTACATAGGCAACTGTCACCTTGATGATACAGAAATGTCCTTGTTGTCTTAACAGATTGTTTCTCCTGCCCCCAATTGGCCAAAAAGAAACTAATTAATGATGACTTATGTAGAGCAAGAAATACAGAACAGGTCTCTCATGAAATTCTCCAAATGATTTCAGCACGTCACCTCTTGGATTTCGTCGTTCTGCTCCAGGATGGACAGGGCGACAGCAGCACACTCCAGCGTGGACAGACAGATGTTGGAGGGTTGTGTGCGGATCACATACTGACTGGAAAGAGTCCTACTGAGCTGCACCTGGTAAACCAAAAGCAGAGGTAGTTAGAGTGTAAGTGTGGCCTTCTCTCTTTACTGACATATAGGAGGCAATGGCTTTTATAGATTAAACTATTTACATGAAATGAAACCCTGTTTTTGATACCATTTATTGTTGTCATTTAATGTATCTGCATACAGTAATAACATCTCCATATACTGGATTCATATTGCCTTCACACAAAAATAACTCAGGGAATCATTAATCTCAGTAACAGCTGCACTGTTTTAAATGATATCCAATTGACAGAGACAGCTTCACTATTCAGCTGAATCAAGTAAATGCTAATTCAAACCAAACATATTTCTACTGCTGCTGCTTCACATTAAAATGTGTTGAACTGGCAAAACACAGGGTGGCTTTTATTGTGAAATATTAAATACTGCAGGGAGTTATGGAACAATAAGTAGAAGCCAAAGTTAGAGTCAGAGCTGCAACAGACAGTCTGCACAGTCTAACCAACTCCTATGTCCTGATGTTGTGTGGAAAACTACCTGCGCCGAATATTTACAAAAATGATTACTGATTTCTTTATTAAAACAATATTTATTATAAAATAGAAATCCTGCCTAGGACAGCTGTACTCGGCCTTAATGACGCAATGGAAGGTAAGGTTGCTAACTGTTTATGACAAATCAAACCTGTTTTTCCTCTTAACACCTGAGCCCATCCCCTTTAAAGTGACAACACAGTCATACACACCTGTTTAGGCAGGTGGAACAGGCTGTTTTTGAGGAACATGTTTTTGGCCTGGCTCCAGGTGCCGTCTATGATGATCACATTGTGTTTCACCGTTCCTACTTCCTGGTTTTGCAACAACTCCTCCAGGTTCTGGGAATTGGGACCCGGGTACAAGATCAGCGTCCTGCTGTCCCGACACACCGCTGCCAGCTCCGGGTGTCTGAGAGGATAAAAAGACGGGAGACAAAAACTAAATATACGAGAGAAAAGAGTGACAATGGTGTTGTGAAAACAGTGTGTTAACTGGAAATACAGCTTACTTTTCCTCGTTGAATCTCCGTCCCACTATGACGTTGCATTTTCCTTGTGGCAAACAGGCAGCAAGTAGCGGCACTGTGCGAAGAACTCTGCTCTCCTGAAAAGACACCAGAGGTTAGAATAGTGGATCATAATCATGAGCCTCTAATAAAGATGTGCTAATGATTGTTGTTAGCTGGCCTGTTTGCATTTTACATTAAGAAGTGGGGGGACACACAAAGTTTGACATTCTTCATACAGGCAAAATTAGCACAAAGAAACCCTTCATGTGAATGCACTTTATTCTTTATTATTTTTATTATCTATGTTTTAGAGTGTAGCTTTTATATGCTGTTTTTAAATGTCTGTAAAGCGTCTTGGAGTACTCTATAAATAAAATGTATTATTATTATTATTATTATTATTATATTTAAATACATTCATATCAACCTCGCAAATAACCCCCTATAATAAGAGATGTTTTAGTGCCTTTCAGAAATCTAACAATATACTAAAAAAGGGAGTGTGCAAGCATAACATATCAAATAATAACAAGGTGCAAATCCAAATATATAAACAAATGTCCTCGCTGTGGGACTAATAAAGGGATTATCTTATCTTATCTTAAACAAATCAACTGTAAGGACCAGAGATATGCATGAGAAGTGTCATAGCTCTGCATGCAGGTTATCAAATCTGAAGAACAGGTTAGGGATCCATTAGCCCTTTCATGCATAGAGTCACTACAGTGGACAGCTATTCAAATGTTGTTTTCTTGTATATGCATGGGTTATGATGGCATAGTTGCTCATCCAAGGCTCCCGTGAGATCAGGTTTGGCTCCGGAAACCACTGAAGCAAACAATGCAAACAGATGCCATGATGCTGCATGCACACGAAGAACCAAGTACATCTGCATGCAGTGTCTTGTGGCTTTGTGCCCTGGGTGCTTATTTTTTTATTTTTTTAAAAGATAGTCTGCACATTTTCTTTGTATTATTATTTGATAGTTTTCACATCTTTATATATAATTTTATTCATTTGTTTGTTAAATACATATTTCTTCTGCTGTCCACCTGAGTGGACATGTAGAAATCTATTTGAAAAAGTTCTCTTTTAAAGTTCAAATCTTGTTTTTCATGCCTAAAGAGCAATAAAAACACTTGACTGAGGTTGTCATAATTCATGCATGAGAGGGTTAATACCAGTATGAACAGGAAGAAGCATGATAGCCAGGAACACTGCTTTATGTGCACTTTTAAGACAGATTGCATCCATTATGAACCTATTATTTAAAAAGGTAGATGCAGTCTCTAGTGTTGCACATGCATGTCATTACACAATGTAATATAATGTAAAATGTAATGCATGTCTTGTTCTTTACAGGTAACAACTCACCTCTGCAGGATGCTGCACCACGTACAGACATGTGGAGACCTCCAGGGGTTGAGGTGGAAGAAAAGGACAGAGACACACCTTCTGAGGACGACTGCATGGGAGGAAAGTTGAAGACATTAAAGCATGCATGAGGAGGAAGAGGAGGAGGAGGAGGAGGATTTCTGTCCTGTCTGCACTCACCGGCACCGCAAACACGTGGGTCTTCTCTCGCCCACCTCGACCGGGAGGGCAGCCAGGTCGCCGAATGCATCGACTAGTCCGTCTTCCGTGGAGGAGCTGTCGTCGGTGGCTGGTTCGTTTTCTTCAGAAGACACAGAGGGACAAACACTGGAGACATGCTCCATTTCTGGGGTTTGCACAAAGCTGAATGACCCACTGAAGCACTGAAACCACACAGCTGAGGGGCTAGAGCATAGAAATACACCAGCTAGACACTACCAACATCAGAATTGGGGCTTTAATTAAAAGAAATCTGGGAGTTTTTTTATTTAAGTTAATGTTATTATATTCACATCTTAATTTAAAAAAAAAAAAAAGGTTAATTTTGTGTTGGAAATGTGTGTTTATTAGATTGTGAATTAGCAGATCCATTCTATCTACTGTAAGTCTAGCTTCTTTTTCTTCTTCTGTGGTGTTTAACGGTAGCTTGCAGCCACCTACCGAGCATAGAAATACACCAACTAGACACTACCAACATCAGAATTGGAAGTTTATTTGAAGAAATCTGGGAGTTTTTTTATTTAAGTTAACGTTATTATATTCACACCTTAATTAAAAAAAATGTGGTTAACTTTGTGTTGGAAATGTGTGTTTATTAGACTGTGAGTTAGCAGATCCATTCTATCTACTGTGATTCTATGTTCTTTTTCTTCTTCTGTGGTGTTTAACGGTAGCTTGCATTCTATTAAAACTCACAGCTGCCACCTGTCGATGTGGAGGTAAAAAAAAAAGGTGATTTAAAGAGTAAAAATAAAGGAAAGTGCTTATTTGTAACACTGGATGTCGCTAGAGTGTATTTAAACTGATGATAAAAGGAACCATAAGTCTGCAAAAAATACAATAACAATATTGTATTGCCAATTTACTTGAGTTTATATCTTATTTATGCCACATTTTTGCATGTTTGTATGAATATCTGGGAGTTTCCTCTTCAAGGTCAGCAGGCACTTCAGGGATCCCTGCTGAGCTCCATATGGGATCCATTGGGTTCAGGCCTAGAAGCATGAGTTTATGCAAATACTTCTCAACAAATACTAGCTTTAAATGGCCACATGTGTAGGACAAATACTGCACTGTCTGTTCTCAAAACAAATCCTTCTAATCGACTAAAAAAGCATCTATAAACAGGCGTAAACATCAGTGTTTCGCCTGATTTTTGCTGTGGATAATGTAGGCACAGATGCACACAGTTACCATGTTTAATTTAGCATTAATTGTAGTTATGGCAGTTTCAGAAAACATTAAGTTTAAGAATATGCAAATGTTTGCACGTATTAGAGGTTTTTTGTTTTTTTTTGACTGTTTACAAGAGAGTTCACAGCCTCCTAGTTGAGACGAGGTGTCAGGTTAAGAGAGTCTTATTTATAGCTGAAGATGCACAGTTAAGTCACACCGACACCGACACGTGCACTTTCACCCTTTTTTATTCCCACTGGTGAATAACACGCTATGATTCATGCATGCAGCACCCGTTCAAACCACAGAGATAAATAAAAAAAGAGAAAATATTCTTCTTCCTCTAACTGTTTTGAATAAGATTTACATTTTTGACATCTGGAAGTATGAGTACAGCCAGGTGCAAAGGGTTGCAAATTATAAAAACTACAAACTATTTGGCACTTTTTTAAGACCTTGAATAAGGACACATCAGCAAAAAACCCTGCAGCTCAGTTAAAGTATGACACACTGTCCTTTGTCTTTAGCTGGTTCTCCTTGTTTCTCTGGTTGAACCTCTGTTTTAGCCAATTCTGGCGACTTAACATCTACTTCTGGTTCAGTTTGTTTCGTAGCCGCTTCACTCTCACTTGTTTCCATTTCCTCTACCGGTTCAGTGTCTCTCTCCTGAGCTGCATCTGGTTCTGTGTCTCTGACAGCTTCTGCACTTTCAGTTTGTGGGGACTCCACTGCAGCCAGGGCATTTTCAAGTAGAGCAGCACTGGAGATGGGCTGCGTCGTTTCCTCTCCATCTCCCTCGTCGGCAGTCTCCGCCGGCGATGCCTTCTCTTTCTCCTCCACCCTCTGCTCCTTTCCACCAGCCTTTTCTTCCTCTTGCTGCATAATAAGGTCAACCGGAGTCAGAGGTGTGAGGTCCAGACACACCTTAGGAGAGGATGTGGCCTTTCTTCTCGGAGGGGCAACTGGCTTTTGCGTTTCTGATTCTTGCTTCCACATTTCCTGATGTGTACTGACGTCTGTCTCGTCCAGAGTTGAGGGATGATCGTCTGTACTTCCCCAGTCGGGTTCCTCCGAGAGAAACTCATAGCTTGAGACACCAAGTGGATCCACTGGGATTTTAGCCACGTTTTCTACCTTGATGGAGACCTTTTTGTTCGTGTTTGCTTTAGTTTTGGTTGTTGTTTGGGGTTCTTCCTCTTCGAGAGATCGAGGGAAAGGCTCTATATCTAACGGAGAAGCGTTGTCACTGGACCTGAAGAAGTCTGTGATTTCCTCTTCTGAATTTGGCATCTCACCTTTTTCAGGCGTGGGAAGCAAATCGCCAAAATCATACAAATCTTGGGTCAATACCCGAGGACCTTCCTCGGGGGATTTGTCTCTGTCAGACGGCTCCACTTCCAACACTGGAGTCTCATCTATGAGGACGTATTTCTCTAAATATCCTCGGTCCTCTCGGTCTGAATGCCTGCTGTGGAAGGACTTCTCTGACGACATACTTTCTCTATCCTCTTCTATTTTCCGGCTGCCGACTGCCTCCTCGTACAGGTCGGTGTAAAGGAACGCCATGGCTTTGGGCTCCTCCAGCAAAATTTGGTCGATAATTTTGGGAGGTCCGTCCGGTAGAAAGATTGGAGTCAGGACGTCCTCTTGGCTTCCAAACAAAGTGGAGCCGCTGGGTTTCGAAGGGAGCTTGGAGCGTGCACCACGTCCGTCGTCTTTCTCCAGAGGTTTCATGATGTAGCTGCCAGTTCCGCCGTAGAAGACTTCATCCAGAAGCTCGCTGGTGATTTCCACCAGACTCACTGTGTCTGCGTCATCGTTATCCACAGTTGTTGTTGTTGTTGTTGTTGTGGAGGTATTGTCATCTTCAGACTGCACAGGGTTCTCGGTGTCCTGGATCTTGGGGACAACCTCCGCCCCGTGCTCCACCTGTCCCTGTGCGACTACAGCAGGACTTCCTGGAGCTTGGGCATCAATCAGGGCGAACGCCTCGAAGTAGTCCACGTTGCCGGCAGGTCCTCTGCCCAGAGGCCTGGCCACTGGAGCGCCTGGTGGATCCATTAAGTTTGCACCCACGGAAGAAGAGGGCTTGACCTGTTCACCTCCTGATCCTGTGAACACCAGATCGTTATCCTGAGTCTCCTCTCTGGCTTTAAAAACGAGGCTCTCCTCCAAATACGAAAGGTTGTCCACCATTTCTTTGCTCTCCTCTTCGTCCACAGATGCCAGTTTTGGAGGAACGACAATGTTGAGGATTTCAGAGCCCTCGGAGACTAAGCGGAACAGCCGCTGCTCTTTATCCACCAGAGGATCTTGCTCTTCCTCTTCATCTCCTTCCTCTGGTTTCACATTCGGCTGTGAGACCTCCACTAACTCCGGCCTTCCTGAGACGTTCTCAGAACTTTCTCCGAGGACCTCTCGTTGTCTCTCTGCTTTGCTCTTCTGAATACTCCTCTCTTTAGTTTTCTTCCGTCTTGAAATCATCTCCTCGTCCATGACGAAGATGATCTTCCCGGCTGGAACAGACCCAGGTGTGGCAGAGCTGAGATCCATGGTCGGGGTTCCAGCTTCAGACATCCATGGCGTGGCGCAGCGGCTGGGCGTCGTCTCCCACGCGATGCCGCTGTCCTCGCCTTGCATAGTTACCATGGAGAAGGAGGAGTCCATCATCAGGCACTGCATCTTGGGTCGGACGTTGTCATCGTGGACGGCCTCGCGTAAACTGAAGGCGGGGAAACAAACACGGAGGTGAGATAAACAAAAAACATGTGTTTTGAAATTCAAGGTCACTCTGGTCAGGCAAGTAGCATCAGATAAACAGCTTCAAATATATTTTTTCAAGCTTTTCAGTCAACTGGATTAAAATACATCTGCACATTGATAACATTGTGATGATTATCATGCTAATTTATCAAAAAATGTAATTCAGAACAGAGGAGAGATTGTAAAGCCCTCTGAGGCAAATATGTGATTTGTGATATTGGGTTGTATGACTGAAATTTTTATTAAATACAGTACCAGTCAAAAGTTTGGACACACCTTCTCATTCAATGGTTTCTTTATTTTTATTTTATTTTTTTTCTACATTGTAGATTAATATTGAAGACATCCAAACTATGAAGGAACACATATGGAATTATGTGGTAAACAAACAAATGCTCAACAAACCAGAATATGTTTTATATTTTAGATTCTTCAAAGTAGTTGAATGAGAAGGTGTGTCCACACTTTTGACTGGTACTGTACATTCTTCTTTCTTTTTAGGTACAGCTTACTTAAACAAATGCAACCTAACAGTCTTGCAATAAATCCTTCACTGTTTTAAAGAGGTGTTGATTCGACTTAACGGTCATTTTGGAGGTGCTGTTGATTTACTAACAGGTGTAGAAACATCTGTATAATGCAACACAGTTCAACAGAACCACCTCCAAAAAGATCACAAAGTTGCATCAACACCTCTCTAAAATAATTTCAAAAACTGAACATTATAACCTTCATTAAGGGAGGATTTTTCTTTTTGCATTAGTCTGCGTTCATTTTAAGCTGGTTGTACCCGATAAACTGGTAACTGAGTATATATATGTATGCAATCAAACACTCAGACAGGTCAGTGGCACTAATGGGATTTCATTTCATACGGGAATGGATCCAATTTATTTCTGTAAAATCAATTGTTGCCTCTATGCATTTTTGGATTTGCTTTAAAGTGAGACTATAAAGCAAACCTCATTACACAGAACACTTTGGCGTTGAGCTGTTGTAATATATCAAGAGTACAACATTAAGAAGTACTCGTCTCTACCTGTTTCTAAGGATCTCCACTTCATCGCCGGCCTCCAGGTTCTGTCCAGTGGTATCTTCAGGGGTCAACGCTGTCATCTCAGAGTCCACATCCGCCTGTGCCACATCTTCCATCAGCCTATCCATTGTTTTAATATCTCGATGAATCTGCTCTCGACCTCTCACCACAACTCAGTGCTGCTCTGTGGATCCCATTTGAAGCTGGTTGGCGTCCTCCAGCTGAGTCTTCATGCTCAGCGTAATCTTGAAATAGAAAACTGGCCCTCCAGTGTTTCATCTTAAGCATGTGCAGCACGCAGGGAGGTTAATTTGTCATCTGTTCACACCGGCTGAACCTTTGCATTGGCGTAGTCAAATAGGTTAATCTGGGGTAATTAGTTGTAGCTTGTGATTAATAAGAAGTGTACAAAAATGCATCAGCATGTAGAATGCTTCTGTTTTTTTAGCCAGGTCTAAATATAATGTTTTGCTGGTAGCCTATATCCAATGTCATGAGTCTGTCTCTTAAGTCTTTCAGAAGCAGTTTGTTTTTTCACAATAAATCCCATATTAAGCTTTAAAAGTGAATAAAATTGATGAATACCATGTTTATACCTCCTTTCTCCTCATAACACATATTTATGTGCTAATATACTGTTGATTTATTCAGCATGTTGTACTTAAAAATCTGTTTTCTGTGACTCCACACGACAAAAACTTCAATCTTGCACCTGTTTATGTCGGTCTTGCAGCGTGACGTGGATACTATATGGGAAACGAAAGACTGGAGGAGACGGGGAGCGTTCTACTTAAAGTCAACAGGTCGTATCCGGGGAAAAACAGTCCTCATGTGTAAACTGGTCTGGCATACCTTCAGTAAATCATAAAAGCTAAAAATATACTGGTATTGAACATGCACTTTCTTCTACCAATGTTTTTTGCATATTTAGCTCCTTTACTAAAAGTAAAATTATACTTAATAGCAGTTAACAATTACCAATCATTTATTTACATTAGAGTTAAGCACCTATTGTTATCTGCAGATTGTCACTTTCCAATTCCAATCACCAGATTTACTATAATGACGTGTATCTTAAGGCTGCAACAAACAAGTGGTTTAATTATCAATTAACAAATCAATCAATAAATTGAATAACAATAAAATTACAATATAATTGGAGAGTAAATAATATGTGCTGCTTGTATCGACAACTGTCCACAAGATGGCAATCAAATGGCAAAAATAAAAGATAAAGTGCAGCCTTAATATGTTTTACAAGGAAAAATACAATATTTGTAAACAAGAACAGATTTTCTTTTTTGGTATATTTTGCTTAAAAGTAGAATTTAGATTATTGTTTGATAATTGTATTACTTAAAGTATTGTATTTTTTCGTGTGTCACAAGTAAATTATAGTAAATGTAATATTAATGGGTAAAAGTAGAATTTAGATTATTGTTTGATAATTGTATTATCAAAACAAATACATTTGATGATGTCTCCTTGGGATGGGTGGTATTTAATTAAAAAATTTAAAAAAAAGATAAAGTGCAGCCTTAATATGTTTTACAAGGAAAAATACAATATTTGTAAACAGATTTTCTTAAAATCTGCTCATACTTTATAATACTTTTTTTTGTATATTTTGCTTAAAAGAATAGTTTTTAGATTTTTGTTTGATAATTGTATTACTTAAAGTATTGTATTTCTTCACTGTTATCTCATCTTTTATAGACCAAATGAGATAAAAAAAAATGTTTTACAAGGAAACATACAATATTGTACAGAACAGATTTTCTTAAAATCTGCTCATACTTTTTTTTGGTATATTTAGTACATTAGATCTTTGTTTGATAATTGCATCACTTAAAGTATTGTATTTATTAAAGTGTGACCCCTTCCCTTGAGTTATAGTCTTTTGCAGACACGCCGGATGACGTGCAGAGGTGACGTCATGACGTCGTTAGTTTAATGCTCCCCACGGAGCAGCAGAGGAGGACGTCACATGGATGAGATGCGGGCTGAGAGACACCAGACTGGCGGGTTGTGAGAGGATGAACCGGCCCATGGAGCCTCCGGATCATAAATTAAATCCCATTTCAACGCCTGGATAAAAGAAAAACACCCGGAGATGAAGCCCTTTCCTGGGGGAAGACAGCCACCATTGCAAAGAGGCGTTCAAGGACCAGCTTGCAGCACTTAAAGGGAACTCTGTAATACCACACTTGGTTGAGGAAATTTTAATTTAATGGCACAGAGGGGTGCAAGACAGAGCCAGAGGATTATTGCACAGTTGGGATATGGAGTATTTGTCCGGCTGAGGATAAATATCTCTGCATGAACTGGTTTGTCCGATTTTTTTTTTTAGCTCTGCAGCGTTAATCCTCGGTTGTAAGGAGTTGTATTCAGCTGATGGCTGCAGCACTGCATTCCTCCTTTATCATGCATGCACAGACACGTTTGCATGGGTGAAACCTGCAAAAAAATGCACATAAGGGTGTAATATCAACACCAGCACCAGCCCATGTCTGCACTGGGACCAGCACTGTGAAGCCACAGCAACCACAGAGGCTTTAGCTGCAGAGAGAGAGAGAGAGAGAGAGAGAGGATCAAAAGCTGAAGCTATCCTCCAGTCCTGTTCACACCACCCCTCAAGAGACCTCCCCACCCTCCCTGGAGGATCTGTTTCCACTCCACCAAAAGCCACCAAAATCCTGCAAAAATGGGGTATGTTCAGCTGCAGCTCTCCCTCTCCATGCCAGGGGTATGACTGACTTTGTTTGTGCAGATCAGAGCAGCCTTTCTGCAGATTTCCCCCCCAAAAAGCTGGGGGAAAACTGTTATCTTAGCCACCCATGGCAAACTGTATGAAGTCAACTCCTGTCGTCTCATGTGTCGTGTTAAAAGGCAACAAATAATCCACATACCAGGCTCCGTAGACTGACATTGTTTAGATTAGGGAAAACAAAAGATTAGGCTGCAATGAAGCAGGCTACTGTTGGGGAAAGTATCAGAGCTCAGACTGTTGCTTATTTTGGTACATGATTAAAAGAATGCAAGATGTTACATGTTTTCTATTTGTTGCAAAGGAAAATATAGTTTAAAATGGGTTTTTTTGCTGCCAAAATGCCCCACCAGACATTGATGACCTCCCCTGCACTTGACTGGTGTAATGCATGCAGATGAATGGTGATTCTCCTGATCAAGTGCGACCTAGTTCCCTGATGAAAGCAGATGATGTAGCATGTGATTGGTTTGGTGTCATATTGTGGTGGGTGGGTGGGTGGGTGGGGGTGGAGAACATCCTCTGTAATTCTCAAGGCCAATGGTCATAATCCACCCCAACAATCAATTCCTCAGACACAGAGAGAGAGAGAGCATGTGTGCAGTCACCCCCATAATAAGCGAGCCAGACTTAGCTGTTCCAACTAGAACTGGAGCTTCTGTTCTGGAGTAACGAGTGTAAACAAGACGCCCTCCTCCAACTTGGCACTTAAAAATAAAACCGTGTCTCCAGTGGGAACATATTACATGGTGAATAGTGAGAAAACACATTTATTAAAGCCCTATACTGACACCTGTTATACCTAGACCATATAAGCAACAGATTTGTATTATTAGACTTTTTATTGGCTGTCAGGACTTATTATAGCTCTGGATAATTCACTGAAACTTGAGATTGTTTTGTGTGTTTGTTTGTCGTGTAATTTGGTGCATAATGGCTTTGCAGATGCCAATTTTATTACACTCAGTGAAGCATAGTTTTCTCTCCCGAACTAGCACTTTTTATTTATTGTATTGTTTTTTTTGAGTGACAGTAGAGAAGTAAAATGAGACAAATGTTCCTGGCTAAACAGGGGACATTAATATTAGTTTGTTATTATCTTAACCAGAGTCTTTAAACTATTCAATTAAAAATATTATGGAAATATCTCAATTGAATTACTATTCTTAAAAAAATCAAAACAACTCACTACAGATGAAACATTTAAGGGATTTCAAGCACAATACAAATTTAGATATCTGAAAAGATAGGACACTTGTCTGTGAAAGTCCTCTACAGATAGTTGACAATCATCTCTTATTCCAGCTTCTCAAATGTGAATATTTGCTGTTTTTATTATCATCTTCTGTGATATTAAACTGAATATCTTTTTTTGATTTGATTTTTGACTATAGGTCGGACAAAACAACACATTTTAAGATGACACTATGTGTTCTGGGAACTTGTGATGAGCCTTTTTTTGTTGCCATTTGCTGATTTCCCAAAGAGCAAATAACTAGTATCAGTAGAGAAAATTAAATGTAGATTAATCAATAATTAAATCAATATTTGCAGCCATAATTTCAAGTGGATCTCAGCCAGCGTTGCATGAATATGTAGCGTTATGTCAAACTTAGTTAGGCTTTGTCACCCTTTCTCTTTCACTTCCTTTATTAGCCTTAATATATCTTCCATGGAGGTCAAGGAGAAGCTATTTTAAAACGCATCAGAAAATCTTTATACACCCAGATAAGGGTTCAGCAAAATCCCCACAAATGAACATGATATATATCTTTATATGTACAGTCTTCTATGACTCCTTTCTATCTGCCATTAGGAGCTGTGAGCCCCGGTAAACGACATATGGGTGTTTTGTTTTTTTAATAAACTGGAGGTGTTGCCCTGCCAAGCCCCTGCTGCTCTCTGCGAGTGGGTTAACCCGACGGGGACGCTGGGATCGGATTGGGCGAGAGACCATGTAGTGGGAATAGGATGGAGATAGAGAGAGAGTTGGAGGATGTCTGCAGCTCATGACCAGCCCTGAGTCACATGGCTGTTTCCATGACGACGCGGCAGTTAAGTTAGTAATGCAGGGTTATTTTATCCTGCAAGCCCAGACTGCACGCTTTGTTTGATGAGTGCGAGTGATGAATGTTTACTGTTTCATAACGTGACTTAAAAAGGCCTTTAATTTTTATTTCAAGTTTGTGAAGAGTACTTTAAAAAAGACACGGAAATGTTAACATTTTATGTTTTTTGGGGTCTTTTTATGACCTTTAATTGGACATTTTATGGACCAAACGATTGTTCATGAAGAAAATTTACAGATTTATTTAATAACTGCACAAGATTTCATGTGCACCTGCGTGAGCCAGATTAATGTTAAAATTAGCACTGAAACATCTTCTCCAATGTGAGGATTATTGCTTTTCTGAGATCAATGTCATTATACATTTGATATCTTTGGGTTTTGGATTGTTTTTTGGCAAAACAAAACAACTCTAAATCAGGAATATAACTGTCAGATTCATTGACAAACTGTAACTGTAGTCCTACTTTGAATTATGACACTGATTACAGTATTCAAAATAAGGATTCAGAGGAATAAAGAGAGAATATTTATAGTTAATTGGGATAACTTGACTTATCCCTTGAATCAAACTTGTTCTGAGGACAAATGTGGCATCAACAGGGCTAAATGTCCTGAGTGACTGATTTGCAACCGTCCTGATAAAGAACATGCTGTACGTAGTTAGAGATAATCTGAACACTTTTTTGGGACACAGACACAGTACTTGTCTTTGTTTCCCAGTATGCAAAAACACTGGTTTCTGTGTGTGTCTTCTGTTTTCTGCCGGCTGGAGGTGGAGAAATGCTGATCTGATAACATCTGCGGTCAGATTCCTCTGTCAAAGCACTTGTCATTGAGACCTGAATGCCTCAGTACGGTTCATTGTGAAAAGGGATTATGGGCTAACAATCGGCACACACACACACACGAACCACGGGGCAGATTTTGATCTGGGCCACGCTGTCACACTAATGAATACTAGAATGTGGTCAGGGCCCCAAATCTTTAAAAACAACGAGTAATTGAGACGTTGACACTGTGGTTGAGTAGAGCTGAAGCTGGCATGTTTTCCAACGGTTCAAATGAAAGTAGTGCTTCTGAATGTCATTTTCACATCTCTTTTGTTTCAGTTTACTCAGCGATGTTTTATGCTGTGGAGGCAGAAGTATTCAGATATTTCACTTAAGTAACAGTAGCAATACCACAGTGTAAAAATAGTCATACAAGTACAAAATGTATTGGCATTAAAATGTACTTTAAGTACCAAAAGTTAAAATACTCATTGTGCAGAATAATGTAGTTATTAATATGACTAATGGATTGAATAGTGATTTATTAATGTGTGATTTCCACTACTTTATAGTTTATGATAATACATAATTTATGTTTATCATATTAATGTGTTTTTAATTATTTGAATCTGCAATAAAACTAGTAACTACAGTAATTGAATGAATGAAGTGCAGTAAAAAGAACACTATTTAGAAGAATAAAAGTATAAAGTTGCATACATGGTTACATTGCACCCCTTGTACTGTACTTCTTTAAAACACTTCATGTTTAACATGTATACGTGTGTCTATATGTATACATATAGTACAGTATATCCTTGCCTGCCTGTCTGAGCTGGTTTGAGTCCCTCCCTTTATCACCATCTCTCTAATTAACCGTGTCTATCTTTAAATAACAGCTGCTGACTTAATTAACACACTGAGACGAGACGAGAGGATCCCAGAGAGGCTGAACTATCGCTTTGAGACCCGAGACACTCTCTCATTCTCTGGAAGACTGGCAGAAAGATATCTTAGGACCAAATCTACCAGCGGAAAGATAAAGTTGTTACTCATGTTCAGCGGTGGATTGTTACTACGTTCATGAACTCACAGACAACATGCATCGTCACAAAGCTTTGTTCTTTTTAGAGATACGCGGTTCTGACAGGACAGAGACGCTACGAACATATGATGATCTTATAGAATATGATGCATTGATGTAGATTAAACTAGACAACAGGATATAAAGGAGTAAAAATGCAATATACACATTAATGCAGCAGAAATATTGAGCAAGAGATAAATTGTAAAACACTGACTTTTCATACTTAAAGTTAATTTGGCTGATACGTACTTTAATTTAAGGATGGTTTTGAATGTAGGACTTTTACTTGAAGTGGTGTCTGTATTAGTAGAATCATAAACTATATATAGTAATCCAAACACTTGTTCCAGCACTGCTAATGTTGAGGAGAAAGCATTCAGGGCTTTTGTTGTGTGGTCATTCAAATACAACCAGGAGATTATATATAACTAGCTACACAAAGATTAAGAACAATTAGTCCTAATTTATTGTTTTACAGACTGCCTGAATGAACATCATCCCTCTTGTTTATTGTGGTCGGTTGTCCAGAGTGACGGCTGCGTGTGAAAGGGGAACTCAATTGTGCAGCAGTGATTAGGTTTTGCATTTTGATAACCGGTTTCAGATTTGAGTATCAGCAATGGTAACCAAAACATTTATCGACGTAACTAACAGAATGACTTTGTGTTTTTAAACCGGGCTACCATCGAGGGGATGACGATAACGACTGGTCGGTCCAGACTGAAGTAACTCAACATTTATTGGTTGGATCGGTATTTGAAGGATGTAAATAATCGGGACATTTCCAAACCTTGAGTCCTGACATCTCCTTTTTTTAAATCTGCTCTGAGTTTGTAGTGGATTTGTTGTGGAGCGTTCAGACCAGATACAACCAGACCGTTACAGCTTGTTTTGCTTTTAATCCAAGACCCTTTTGGAGAGTTTTCATTCATAGCAGCGTTTGGAAGCCGTCCAGAGCCTGCTGATCTCTGTATGTTGGCACAGGTGCCTTCAGGTCACCTTTGGCATCACTTCACCGTCTCTACGTCAGTGTTTCGCCCCGCTGCTCGGCTCTGGCTCGCACAGGCACAATCACACATTCAAGGCCTCAAATTTAACAACCTGCCCCTTCTTCTAGCCAAATCATTGCAGCGTCTCACTTTAGAGCTGGCAAATATATCTCCACAGCTGCACTGCCCATATGAACCAACTCTTTCCATAGTATCCATCCCAAATCAGTTGACCAAATCCAGGTGCTGATGGTTGTCCATGTCTGCGTGGGCTCTGCTGCATTGTTCAAGTCTTGTTATTTTAAAAGGAGGAGTGAAATTAGCATATCTGCCCTTTCTTTCTTTTGCTGCTTTTAAAATACGCATAATTCCTGCTTTATTTTTTATTTATTTTATCATCTTAACCGCCCACACACAAGGCAGACGGTTTAAAGAAAGTCTCATTCCTGTTCTGAATCCAGGTTACGTTCTGCATTTTAATTAAGTGTTTGTTTGTATTCCATAACTTTTTTTTCTAATCTTCCCATCAACTTCAGTGTTACTCCCCGGTACGTATTAGATGCAGGACTGTCTATTTAACGTACATTTTATTGCTTTCATTTTGTTTAACAATATCCGAAGCTTCAAACATCACTGATGCTTCAGGAAAAAGCTACTAAACTAAACTACTAAGGTACTTTAATATTTCGTGTTAAGACATTATTTTATATCTAGGCTGTTTGGTCTTCATGAGGCTTCAACTGCCCATCACTAACTTTGTTATTAGAGAAAGAAATGGCAAAATTATAAAGGCATTCCCATCTATTTTTTAATTCAACATTTCTATTTGATATTCCTGAATATTGCCTTTTGCGGTGCTTTTTAAATATTTTCTCTTACTATTTCAGCTTTTAAGCAAAATATGTGGCCGCCAAAAGACGGCATAACATTAGACATGATCAACGCACTGTGCACTGGTTAGTTACTCATTGTTTGAGGATCCGTCATGGTTGTAGTGGTGCATTCGAGTTTCTGGGTTTGGCTAAACTGATTGTCAAAAACGAAATCAAACAACCAAAAAAACATTCCTCTAAATAAGCAGGCCTTTACAAAAAGTCTAAATATACAAAACATGTGGAGACTGTTGAGATAATTCTAGTGGCGTCTCACAGTCGACTACTTCCAGCACACCTGCCTTCAATAAGAGATTCCTGAAATGTGAGGTCAGGTGACGTAGTGCACTTGGATTAGCAGCAAAAACTAACACAATGTGCTGTTGAAAACTATCAGAAATAATAAAACCTTGCAGGAAATGGAACAAACACTTACTCTGTTTTCTGTGACTGTTATGCACCATAATACAGAGGTAATAAATCTGCCTCTGATTTTCTGATACATTTATGCAGCATAGTTCTAGCAGACTAAATATCATTTAGGTCGTCTAACTCCCAGCATTATGATTGTTTGTAAGACATTCTTTTTTCAAGCTTCCATGGGGCTTTATTTTGAACATAAATCACTTTTAATGACTTCATTACCCGCTGGCAGAAAAGCTTCATTAACTCCAAGTAGTGGAGTGATCGTGGAATTATTATAATTTATTTGTGTTTTGGAACATTGCTGAAAATCTACATTATGAAGCACATTTTAATACTTTCTATCAGACATTCTATAATTGATTTCTCCTCCCAAGTCATTTTTTTTGCATTTATATATATATATGTATAGTGAATTGAGTTTATGTACTATCTGCCCTCGTTTGACATGCTCACCTCATGTGTGGAGAGAGACTGTGTACGTTTGTTGAGTGTGAAGACTTAATAGTTGTGGTTTTTTATATTTCTCGTCCAGACACTGGTAGTAGAGCAGAAACACAGCAGGCTGGTGAATTATGTATGTGATGGGATCTATGAAGTTGTTTCTCTCACCTTCCTCTGATTCATCACGTGCCTCACTACTCTCACTCTCTTTCCTTTGGCAGAGCAGTGTGAGATAACATATGGAGCTATTCACAAGTTAGCTTTTGTGTCTTTAGCTATGTTAGCGATGCAGCTCTAGGAATGGCACTTTGGTCCCAACAACTGTTGAATGGATGCAATGAAATTTGGTTCATACATTCATGTTCCCCTCAGGATGAAGCCTACAGATTTCATCTAATGGCATCATAACAGCCGCTTCTTAGCAGCCCACTGCTCCTCCGGGATGGGTCAAATGCAGAGAATTGTAATTTCCCCATTGTGGGACTAATAAAGGCTTAATTATTATTATTATTATTATTATAATGTTGACATTTTTGCTTTTTAGTGAAATATCTCCACCATTAGTGCCTTTGAATGCATTTTAAAGCGCTGTTCAGAGAAAATGTATTATTATTGTTATTATTGGAGCTGCCATGAAATTCTGTGCAGGCATTCATGGTCCCCAGAAGATGAAGTCTACTGACTCTTCATATTGTGCAATTCCGGTCAAAAGTTTTAATGTATTCAGTGAAATATCTAAAGATCTACTAGATGGACTGGGGCATAACGTTTTTACAGACATTCGTGGTTCCCAGAGGATGAACCATATTGACAATTTGTCTAATACTTTGGTTTATGAACAAATTCTTGCAAAACTAAAGACAGTCTCATTAGGACGTTTTGCCTTTCATCACAGAGCCGTTAGCATAGCAGAAAAATCTAGTTTGTCTTTCAATATCAATCTGTGTCTACTGGAACACACTGGTTTGCTTGTTGTCGATGTGGCAGCAGTGGTGACTAAAACGTTTGTTGTTTTATCTATTTTGGTGTAACCAAAGCTCGGTTTTCCTTCTCTCTAGCCGGTATTCAGTTCCACATTTTTAAAGCTTAACCACAGAGTCGAGGCCTACATACTGACTAACTACTCTCCCTCCTTCTGTTTCTTCCTTTCTCTGCACAGAGAGCAGCCCATCTTCAGTACACGGGCCCACGTCTTCCAGATCGACCCAAACACCAAGAAGAACTGGGTTCCCACCAGTAAACACGCCGTCACTGTCTCCTACTTCTTTGACAACACCAGGAATGTATATCGAATCATCAGCCTGGATGGATCTAAGGTGTGTGTGTATGGCATTCAGTTTGTGTATTTATGTCTGTGTGTTGTTTCTGGTGCCATCACTACATTTGATTTTGTCAGTATGTCCTCCCTCTGCTCAGCTCGTCTGACTTGTTTGCCTCGACCTTGTCTCTGTGTGAGCTGAAGCAGTGAAGGAGGAGGTCGGGCCCGTCATATCTATGTGGCAGTGATTATTTTAGTCTTGAGAGAGGTGCATGGGTGGAGTTAGCATAGTTATGTAAGAGCCTCTCTGTGTGACTGCTGCTGTTGTTGAACCAGCAAGTGTTTTTTTTTTGTTTTTTTTGCTGCGTTCTGCTGGAAATAGCAGAGATCGGTCGGGTTGGAGCCGGAGGACGTTATTATCCAGACAAACAATGAGTCTTCTCAGCAGAAGAAAAAGAAAACAAGCGAGACAGATGCCACACATTGAAAAAATATCTCTGCATGGGTTCCTTTCTAAATTCCAGAGATGAGAAAACTTTTTTTTGAAATGGGTTTTGGACTTTTGAAATGAATGTTCCAAAACCAAAGTAAAACAAAACAATATCTGCTTATGAAAATCCCCGTCAGTGAGAATATGTTTTTCCAAAGAAGTAAAGGTCATTTTAAAGACTCAAGACCCTTCTTTTAATCACGTCGTTATACATGTCTTTTAACAAATATGAAGTGTTTCCCACCGGTTAAAGATTTATTCGGGGAGGTTTACTTCCGTTCATTAAAGTCACTTTTTCTGTAACGGTTTTGTCAGTTTTCAGTCAATCCACACGTTCGAATACATTTTTTTGTCCTTTTTATTTTTTAAATAAAGTAGTTCAGTTTCTTCCCATTTTGCCATTTGCAAATCTCTCTCTTCACTGCTACCTCCTTACAGTCTTTAGAGACAAACAACCTGTTTACTCTAATACGCACGGAGTCGCCAAATAACTTTTGTGCAAAATTGTGATTTCCTGGCAGCTTTTTGTGACATACTATTTCTCTTAACCATCTGTGCTCGCCTCTCTGCCAGCGAGTCCTCCCACACTTATCGATAACACGACAGTCAGTTGGCCTCACTTCAGAACTCCTCATTCACTGCTTGCTGTTTAACCAAACTGTGAGAAATCAAACCCACGTCTTTGCACGACACAGACACTCATACTAACGCCGCGTCCCTGTAGATATCAAGACAACCATCTGCCGTCGTCAAACCTTCAACAACGTCTGTTTCCTGAATCATGAGGCTAAAACAAAGTATTTATTGCTACTGTTTTAACTTCTTTCTCCTCAACAGGCCATCATCAACAGCACCATCACCCCCAACATGACGTTCACCAAGACGTCGCAGAAGTTTGGCCAGTGGGCCGACAGCCGGGCGAACACCGTCTACGGCCTCGGCTTCTCTTCTGAGAGCAACCTGGCCAAGGTTAGAGCACCATGCTGTTTTTAATTACAAAACTCTGCATGCTCTCTCTCTCTCTCTCTTAAAACATGGAAGATAAGCTGAATAACTTTCTCCTGTTATTTGTAGTTCGCAGAAAAGTTTGCCGAGTTCAAGGAGGCGGCGCGGTTAGCGAAGGAGAAGTCTCAGGAGAAGATGGAGCTCAGCAGCACTCCCTCTCAGGTAACAAACACCACCACCACCACCACCACCACGGCATCCTACTGTTATCACACAATACAGGATCGCAGCTGTGAAACGCAGCTGTAGCCGCCTCCACGCTACACACACACATATAAACAAATATCCAAACATTTAGATTTCGGTTTCACTAGAAACTGCTGTTATATTGGAAAAACCTTTCTGATGCAACACAGTCGGTGAAGTTGCATTTTCTTTGCGTGGTTCCTCATCATCATTCTCATTTATGAATAACTGTGAGTGAGGATATGGTTAGTTTCACAATGATTGAGATTGAAGATCTGTTCTGTCTTTGTGCCTACACACAGTTTAAGTTTAAAGCAGCACAATTAAGGAAAAGAAAAAATCATTGAAGACGATAACAATGTTGGTAATGAGCCCCATGTGACACCAAAGCCAACTGAGAAGAATTAGAAATGGATGGGAAATTAATCCAGTCATATGCTAAGATGTTTCATGTTTCACTCAGCATTCTGCTCACATTAAACATGACTTTGTGGCTTGTTTCACCTCCTCTGCTCTCCCTAAAGCATCCTCAGGGTGGCGCTGTAAAAAGGAATGTGTTGTCAGTCAGCAAACCTGGTAAAAAGAAGGTAAAGAAGAAACGGAAAGCATCATTTTCATGACTCCAATGGCCCCCCCTTCCTCCCCAGTTTCACCCCCAAGTTACCGATGCAAACTCTCCCCAAAAAATGTTCTCTTCTCAACGGTGTGAGCTCAATGTTAGAGTTCTGCGTTGTTCAGAAGAACCCCGTCATCAGTCCTTATAAACCCTGTCTATCACCCTAATGTCAGTCTATCAACCAGAAGAACCCCGTCTCTGTGAATTTATCCCACACAGCCCTCCAGTTCTCCTTTCATGCTCTCACAAAGTGACAGTCGGCTACAGTTAGGGATGTTTGAGCAGCTGCCAATCACAAAATTACAACAATTAAAGAAGATAAATGGAAAAAAAGAGACTTCTGTTTTTCTGTCTGGTTTGACGCACTGTAACGTCAAACCAGCAGCACAGGCCCAAAAAGCTTTAAGCAACCCTAACTACATATCAGCAGGAAATCCTGTTAACTTTTGAGAGCACGGAATAATTCACACTTTATTGATTTGTTGTGTTTCAAGTTCAAAATTTAAAGGAAATGTAGCTGCAAGCCAGCAGCCGTTTAGCTTAGCTTAGCTTAGCATAAAGACTGGAAACAGGGGGAAACAGCTAGCGTGGTTATGTCCAAAAGTAACAAAATCTGTCTACAACCAGCTCTGAAGCTCAATAATAAATGTTTTGGTTTAATCTGGTTGGTGGAGTTTGTTACCTTTGGAGAGAGCCAGGCTAGCTGTTTCCCCCTGTTTCCAGCCTCTATGCTAAGCTAAGCTAACCCTATCCTGGCTCAAGCCTCATATATAATCATACAGACATGAAACTCTCAGCTTAAAGCAAAAATCTTTTTTCCCCAAAATGTCAAACTGTTTTATCAACAAAAACTTCACGTATTGATTTATATTTTTCTGTTTCACTGATGTGTGGAAGCAGGAGTCGGCCCCAGGTGATCTGCTGTCACCTTTGACCCCAGAGAGCATCAACGGCACGGACGACGAGAGAGTCACACCGGGCACGCCTCAGCACCCCGAACCCCGAGCAGAGCCTTCCCAGAATGCACTGCCCTTCTCACACAGGTGAGCCAAGTTTAACACAGAAACCAGATACAAGAGGAAGAGGATTTCACCAAGTATGACTTCCCTTTTCTCGCAGTCCATCCTTATAATGAAACGATCACATTCAGGAGTGAGTATGAGAGTGAGTTGTCCGTTAGCGACTCTCTGGAGTGCTGATTTAAAATGAAATTGGCACAGTGCAGCTCGGAGCGCCGCGGCTCGTGACGATTAATTCATTCATTCATTATTAAGCTGGTCCCCAGGCCTCTGGACACCATTAACGCATTACATTAAAACACTACGCATGCTTCCTATTAATTATAAAGCACTAAATGAGTGGAGATAGTTTTGTCCGCTGTGCTTCAGGGGATATTAATGCAGCAGAAAAACTAAGCTTTAACGAGATATAACCACGCAGAAATTTAAGTTTTCTAAATGCTGTTCAAATTGTTCTGTAAAATGTTGAAGGCTAACTTCTGTATTTTTCAAGCAGGACTATTTTCCATGTTTTTGTGTCCAAGTTGCTATTGGGGACAACATAATAAGAACAAACTGCTGTGTCAATGTAACGCTACGTCCTCTAAAAGTACTTACTGGCTTAGATTGTTATTAAAAGTGTCTGGAAAGAATCCTACGGAGAATGGTTTGGTTGTGGCCCTTCTAACAGTATCCTCTTCACATCCCAGTTCAACCAACGTCAACAAGCACTGGGAGGCAGAGCTGGCAGCACTTAAGGGAAACAACGCCAAGCTGACGGCGGCTCTGCTCGAGTCCACGGCCAACGTGAAACAGTGGAAGCAACAGCTGGGGGCCTATCAGGAGGAAGCAGAGAGGCTACACAAACGGGTATCACTGCATTCATTAAAACGATCTGATTTGTTGATGAGTCAGCTTTGACCATGTGGTGATGAAGATTTTTGTTTCTGTATTCCAGGTGACGGAGCTGGAGTGTGTGAGCGGCCAAACTACAGTGATCAAATCCCAAAAGACAGAACTCAACCAAACGATAGAGGAGCTGGAGTCGGCTTTGAAGGCCAAGGAGGAGGTACGAGGAGCGTGTTACGTAGACGTGTTTGTGTACTGAGGAGTACCACACATCTTATCTGATCTTTAATCATTCATTTCTTGTCATAACTCTCAGGAGTTGGAGAGACTTAAAGCAGAGGTGGAGAGTGCCAACGACTTTCAGTCTCAAAAAGACTTCCTGACACAGAAGCTACAGGTCAGTGAAGCAGGTGCACCTGCAGCTGACAAGCATGTTGCTGCTAATGCTGCGTTCATGTCACATTCCACAGTCTGTAAATATGAGCAGCTAAAACTGTTTGAAACGCTAAAACATGCATTTAATTTAAAAAAAGAAAAATGTTTATCACAAATCTTTTCTTTCAAGGCATTCTTTCATTTTTAACTGACTAAGAGCCTCGTTCAGTACTAGTGGGACGATAGTTTTCACTTCTCCCTAGTCTGCCAACATGACATGAATGCAGTATTTCTGCCAAAAACATCTGATAACTTTAGTTCAGAGTTTTACGTTCAGACAGGATCGCAATGTTTTAACCCTTTGTATCAGTTGCACGCATTTTAGTTTGCCTTTTTTATTGGAATATATTTCTGCACAAAATGAGGACTGTTGAATTTTGTTTCCAATCATTTGCATAAAAAAGCACATTAGAAAGACATCTTTTGATTTGGGAGTCCTGACTATTGTTTTGGGACATTGTGAATCTATTCTTTAAAAGAGGAACTTTTACAATTTTGCATTTGTGAAAAACATAACATCAACTAGTTTGATGCACCAAATTCTCACAGGCATGTTATTCTTTTCTGCAAGTGTTTAGTTTTTTTCTTGTGTTTGTTTATAGGACACAGAGTCAATGAACCACAGGTTGGAGGCCCAGCTGACTGATCTGGAGCAGCGTCTGCAGAGCGACCAGCAGGAGAGGGAAGCCTTTCGTAAGAACCTTCGCTCGCTGCTGGAGCTGCTGGACGGGAAGCTCTTTGAGCTGACGGAGCTGCGGGACGCGCTGGGGAAGCTCATCGAGAACAGCTAGAGGGAAACGAAAACACCGTCACCAACGCCATCAGCAGGCACTCAGAGAGGAAACGACCTGCATGTTGGCACACCACGTCGTCACTGACATGTAACTTGAATTTTGTTTTTTCACATTTATACGTGTAAAAGTTTACACAAGACTTTATGCATTAAAAGGTACACAGTTTTTAGGTTTTTTTTTGCTACAGTACACGTTTACAAACAAACCAAGTGAAAGAGGCTTTGCTTGGTCCATGCCTTCCCTCCGCTCCACTCTGGAAAGATCTGAACACGAAAAACTCTCAATCAGTTTTGATTTTGTTTCTTTAATATCGTGCCGTTTGCGGGGAAATTTTGTATTTTTGCTCCTTCAAATCTTTCAGACTTTAATCAATGAATCAAAGACGAGCTGCGTTTTTGTTTTTCGAGCTGCGCAGTCACCTGGAGCCGGTGATTGTTCGTTTTTCTCCCCATCTTCTTTCTTTCATCGTCAGCCAAATGAACACTTGGGAGTCAGATGAAGATGGATTTGAGCTTTTCCTACACTCTGATTCATTTTTAGTTTGCTGAACTTTGGAGGGTGACGGGCGCTTTCGAATGTCATGAAGAGACAAAGGTTCCTCCTGTGAGTGAAATCCACCGAGGGACTGCCAAAAAAAAAAAAGGACTTAGTCTTATATTCTTATACAATATATGAGCAATACGTTAAAAAAAGGGAGCATCAGAGGGTAAATAAACACTTTCCACTCTCACTTTCAGGTACTTTTACTCCTCTCTCGGATATGTTTAGACCACAAGCGAGATTTTATTCACTTTCTTTCGATACACTTTTTTTTTTTAACTATAAACAAATTCATAGTGCACTTGTAAAAATGGAGTTTGTGTGTATGAGTGAATCTTTCTCCTTTTCGTTTTTTGTTGCGACTTGAAGTGCAATGATTGAATCCTTTTTTGTTGTTGTTATTTATTACTAACTGTTACTGATGATGAAAGTTGTACACAAGAAAAGATCTTTATTTGCATCTTGTTTTCACTTAATAATTTTTTTATTGTCTGGTACGTGGGTTGTCGAGGTAGTTTTGTTGTTTTGGAAAAACTGGCAATATTTTTGAACTATTTATGAAATGAAATGAGAATATAAAGAAGGAGATTGCAGGTTGGATTTGCAGAGAATCTTTTGAAGTTCTTTTGCCAAATAATGTTTTCCTGTACAGATTTGAATTGTTGCTGATGTTGCTTTTGGTACAGAGATGCACCAACGGTAGCCAACTAGCGGTACTTTATTTTTTTGTGGGATTTACTATTGCCAAAAATTCAGCGACATTAAGGGGGATAGTATATACACCTGAAGAACACTATTTAAGGGCTTGTTGTTGGTTCGGGTACATTTGGGAGACTTGATTTTAGCGGTGACTTTCTCATGTTGAAAATTAAAAAAAGTATTACAGTTTGAAAGGCTAAAAAAAAGCATTTGAATAAAGACTTTTAATGTTGATTATAACACATGCTTAAAAACACAAATTGTAATTTTGAGTTTATAGTAAAAGAAAACCAAATGCAACTTGTGCTGTTGTGTCGTTCTTTCACAATCTGGTTTCATCACTTTCATATTGCTGCACATATGTATTCAGATGTTTAGTACAAATGGCAAAACTACTGTGTAAAAATACTGTAACAAGAAAATCTTAAGAGTGCAAAAGTAACAGCATGGAAATAAAGCTGGTAGAGGCTTTATCTATATCATAATAATAATTAATTAGTTGATTCATATTTCCTGTTAATAATCCAAATTTGCAAAGTAAGAAGTTATAGCTGTTGACAAATACATTATAAATCATCTATTAAATGTTTAGAAACTGCTTATAAATGCTAAATAATTGCAAGTAAAGACACCAAAGAGTATTCCAAGACAACATGTTGGTGCTTGATTTTATTTTGAAAGGAAAAAAATATATAATAAGGATATAGAAAGCAGACAGGAATGTCATGATAGGAACCAAAAAGAGCAACGGAAAAACTTTATAAAGTACATTTACATTTGTATGCTTTTAGAAATCATTTTAAAATATGAAGTTTCAATAAATACTTCAATACATTTAGGCATGCGGATATAATTTTACATTTCATTACAGTATTTAATTCATAAAAATGACTTTTTCTTCTTAATTATTGCACTTACGTTGTGATGGGTTCGTCCTAAAAACCAGTCACATGCATAAGGTCATGAAAAGGTTAAACTAATGTCATGTTCAGCGTTGGAGGAAATCTGCATGTTTAAAAAAAAGGATTTTTTACTTAAAAAGCACAATGGTTTCAAGCTCAAATAAAAAGAAAAAGGGAATGAGAGCAGTGTGATGGAGTTCACGTCACTGAGGAAATATTTGCTGCCAAGTGTTACTGTTATACATGATCTAAATATTTTTTAATATCATTAAAGTTCTCTGGTGGTGGATGAGAAGCAGAGTTTGAGCCACGATGTCGTCGTACTGCATGCAACATGTTCAATCACGATGATTTATAACACCTAGCAACAGTTTCTCTTTAAATGGCAGCTGTATCTCCTTAATGTTTACAGTGAACAGTTTGACATTATTTGTAAATACACTTTTTTGCTTTCTTGCCAAGAGTTTGATGAGAATATTGGCACCACTCTCACGTCTGTGCGTAAAATATGAAGTGAAATATTAGCTTAGCTTAGCAATATGACCGGAAACGGTTGGAAAAAGCTAGCCTGGCTCCCTACGAAAAGTAACAGCTACCAAAGACTCAAAACCTCACTAATTAACACGTCATATCAGCAGGTTAACAGTCGCGTCCAATCGGAGTCACCTGATGAATGTAAAACAAATATTCACTCTTTTAGCTAACCGCAATTAGTTAGTTATTATTTTTTCCCTTTTAACCTAAAAATACCGTTTTAAAACACTTTCAAAAAGTAAAAATTGAATATTTGTGTAATTTTATATTACGGTGTCTTCTTGACGTCATTGCACCGCACCGAACCGTTTGGTGCTCATGGCCGCCCCCTGTGGTCAGACAGCGAATCACACAAACTGCTCGTTAACGGTTGGTGAGAATTGCCATTGTTGTGGATGTTTTTCCCCCCTAACTGCCACAAAAGGCAACAATGAGCCGTTTTCACACTCAGAAACAACAAGCAACACTGGAAGGTGTGTTTTGTCTTCATAAAATAAAGCTAGGCTAGCAGTTTCCTCACGTTTCATCTCTTTAAGCTACGCTAAGCTAATCAACGGCTGGCTGTAGCTTCATATTTACCGCACAGACATGACAGTGGTATCTAATCTTCTCATCAAACTCTCGACCAGAAATGATGAATTAATTCCCCCTCAAAAGTCAAACTAATCCTTTTAAATGTAACCATGATACAGTGCATTACTTGTTTAAATACAGGAAGTGTGAGTTTCAGTTAAAGACAGGTTTGACACAGAATAAAGAGGCTGGTATAAAAATCAAAACACACACACACACACACACACACACACACACGCACAACAAACTCAAACAACAGCTCCAGTATGTAAATGAGCGTGGAAAACAAAATGTTGAAGGCAGTGGGAAGAGAGAAGACTCCTTCAGGTTAATAAAATGACAGTAAAAATAAATAAAAAAACATCACATATGATCTAAATGTTGTGAGGAGGCTGCGTTTGTTCACCAGCAGAGGGCGATGAGGCCTCAGACTTCAGCTGAACTTATCCCTGCAGACAGGCTTCAATATGCTGCATGGAAAAGTTTCTGCATCATTATATATCCTCCACATATGTGTTTAAAGTATATATATATTTATATTTTTAAACAGGGGAGTCAGTCATCTTCAACATTTCCTCAGCACCAATTAATCTGCTGGTTACTTTCTAAAGTAATCGATTAATCGTTGAGTCTATAAAAGTGAAAAATGGTCAAGGCGACGTTTTCAAATGGCTTGTTTTGTCCGAGGAAACATTTCCGAACCAAAAGTGACATAAAAACAGAGAAAAGCAGCAAATCATCAAATTTTAGAAAACTACAATCAGAGAATATTTTGAGTTTTTGATGAATTGTTTAAATCATTGCATATTCATTTTCTGCTGAATTGTTTCAGCTCTAAACTACAATATTTTAAGAGTAGAGCTTCATAAAAAAGATTGAGCTGTCCGACACACCGACAGATTTTTTGGTTGTATGTTTTTGGGTGTTGAATTGGAGGTCGTTATTATTCATTAGGGGAGAACCCTCTTTATATATTAAAATGTTACATCCATTTTTTTTCCATCTCAAAGTCATCACAGAAAATAAAGTTATATTCAAGTAATTGTAAATAATTAAGCTGGTGCTGAATATATATATATATATATATATATATATATTATATATTTTGTCAAAATACTGACCCGGTCAAAATGGCATCCTTGGAGGAGAGAAAGCAGAGGATGCACAAGTCAACAGATATAATTTGTTATGAATATTTATCTGAAAAGCTACAGCTCTTTGTGTGCTAATATATCCAGTGTTGGTATTTCTGAACCAGCTGAGCATCTTAAAGTCTGATCCTGAGTTTATTTGGATCACATCCAAACATAAACTCTCACTTGTTACTGCAGCTTTATAAGTTACAGCATGTTAAACTTTCAAAGTTCAAGTTTGTTTTTTTTAAAAGTCTGACAGTTGAAAGTCTCACGAATACAGTAAATATTAATGGGCGTTGCCATTCCGGTTATTAGAATCCTCCTCTTAGTTGTGGAATTAAATCCCATATGATGCTCTGGGGGATGTAAACAGGAAGTATGATGTCATGGAGTCAGTGAGCTACACTGTGGGAACCAATTTGAGCCCAATTTTGGCAAATTGGCACCATTAAAGTTACAAGGAGCCTTTTTTTTCTAGGATTTTTAAGCAGATTTATGGAAGTTAATTTAATATAGACTAAGAGATACTGATGTCGTCAAACTGAATCTGAAAATATTACATTATGTCTGTTTTATAGGTTTTAAAGCACCTAAATTTAATTCTTGAGCTGTTGCTGCTCCAATTGCTTTAACTTCCTGTTGTTTTCAGAACAGATGATGGACATTGAAATGGACTTTGATATCCCTCCTCTAAAAACTCACGTCATAACTGTTGTTTTTAAAGTGAAAATGCTAAAAACAAGCACGTTTTTTTTTGCTAAATGCAAAAATCAAAGCCAGTTTTCGAATTCTTCCCACTAAAAGATGATGAAAATAACCTAAATTAGCAAATGAATGTAGTAGTTTGACATTTTTTAGGAAATATACTCATTCGCCCTTTTGCTGAAAGTTTCTGTACGCTAAATATGAAGCTACATCCAGCAGATTTATCTCCCAAAATGTCAAACTATTGTCCTACTCCGCATACATGTTTAGGCATTTTATCCACTGAAGTATACAGTAAAAATTGTTGTCGCAAAGTTGAATGTAAAAGTGTACAGCACACGTTTTCAGTGAAGAGTCAGAATGCTTACTGTGTCGTAAGCGAGAGAAAGGTAATAAAACAAACAAAATACTCACTTCCTACAAACAAACCCATCACAGCAAGCTACAGTACGACTGACATGTAGGCCGACATAATGAGAGGTCAGAGGTTGTATCCTCGCCAACAATGCCACAGCAACGACATAAAAAAAAAGGTTAGTGGTCCATCTTTACCAACAACACACAGAAGTATGAATAAAAAAAACATCAAGATACTTCTGAGCGGTTTTCTGATGTATAAAAAAAGGAAAATCAAGGTGTTTTTTGTTCAAGTTGCACCAAGGTATCTCCAGGAGATTTAACCCCGGCTTGTCCACTTGGTTTCTCTTCGTTTTGGCTCCACGTATCCATAAAAAAAAACTTCAAACACGCTAAGCTAGTTTTCCCAGTCAGTGCACGGGAGGCCTTCATCCTCCGACTCAGACTCCGGCGAGGCCTCTTTGATTCTCCTCAGAGCCTCGTGGATGCTGCGGGTCAGAGCGTCGGCCGAGTGGGTGAAGCTCTTGGCGTGGCGCTGCTGCTCCGGCCGGGTCCGCACCTTCTTCAGCCGGACGCCCTGCCGGATCTGAGCCAGGATGTTCTCGCTGTCGTCGTCCGGGTCGGGGGCCAGGACTCGCAGCTCGGCCTTCCTCAGGTGGAAACAGCCGCGTTTGAGGGACGCCAGCACCTCGTCCATGGGGGAGCTCGCTGCAGAAAACACACAGAAGCTACAGTCAGAATCAGATACAAGGAAAATACTTCATAAGGAACTTTATAATACAATATAAAAAGCAATTTATACCTGTTTAACGATCATACTGGCCAAAGTATTAAAGTAACATGGAAAACCAGAGGGAACAATATATACATTTAGTACTTCCAAGCTACTTTTAACAATTCCTGATGTTATAATTAATAAAATGAACGCATCCCAAACCCCAGATAATCTGCCAGAAGCAGTAGGACAAAAGAATCCTTAATTCAGGTGTTTAAATTTTTGCTAAACTCATCACTTCCACATTATTAAAGGATGAGCTTCCTAGCTACTGTAGCCGCAGTGGTGATGGTGTTTTTTACAATTCACCGCCACAACAATCCGTCTTTTTAGGTGCTTTATAGTTATATATGTATAACGTCTCCAACAGACCTCAATCACATACAAAACCTTTTTATTATATATATATAAAATTACTGCCTTTATTTTAGACTTATGTCAAATAAATAAGAGATTTATTTTCAAGATATACAGATACCCAATTATTATTTTTTATTACTAGTCCATTTAGTCGACTGTCTCTCCTTCTCTACTGCTGCTTAAAGTTATCAAAGATAACAACATTTACATTTACCAAGTATGGAGGCAGATGTTTCCTATTATGGACAAAAACTGAAGAACGACCTGCCCAAAAATATCTGCCATGCTACTTCTATACATTTCTTTAAGAGACACCTTAAAAACACATTTTTAATCTTTTACTTTAGTGGTCCGTTTCCTTGCCCTTTAATAAGTCCTTTATAAAATCTTATCTTAACCACCTTTTAATTAATTTGTTTTCATGTTTTACATTTGATGTAAAGCACTTGGAGCTTGAACGTATGCATGAAAGATTTGTTTTTCCAGCAATAATGTATTTTCACTATGAAATGACCTCTCTATAGCAGTTTTCATTGTGAGTGGCTTTATATTAAACCATAACCTTTTCATTTATTATGATACACGTCCCATAAACTTGAGTTCCCTCCTCACCTCTCCTCCATTGCGTCGAGTCCAGCGAGGCCGTCTTCTTCAGCTTCTTCCTCGCTGTCTGCAGCTGACTGCTGTCAAAGAACCGAGGGGAAAACGGAGCCAGGGGTAGAGAGGAAGACTCGGACTCGCACTCATGATGCCGCAATGGGCTGGGGTTAATATCCCGGTCCTCACCCTGCTGGTCCTCTGAGGGAGGAGGTGGAGGAGGTGGTGGGGGAGGAGGTGGAGGAGGAGGAGGGGCACCCAGTGAAAGGACAGATTGGGAGAGGGGAGGCAGCGAGAGGAAAGGAGGCGCGGAGGCGAGGCTTTCGAGGTCGACCGTAGGTAAAGAGACGCTGTCGCAGCTGCAGCCGTCCGGTGGAGGCGGAGCAGAGAGTTCTGGGAGATCGGAGATGCAGTCGGTCTGAACGCTGGCTGAGTGAGTGTCAGGCTGCTGCCCGGCTCTCCTCCGACCGTGAGGCTGACTCTGACGCAGCCGGCTGGACTTCAGAGTCACCTGGCCGGGATAACGCTGAAAACAAGAAGGAGATCAGGGTCAGTCAGGAGTTGAAGTTTACTCTTCAGGAGGAGCTGAACGTCAGCGGATGTCTGAGCGTCTCACCTGCTTGAGGCTGCGAAGTCGGTCCAGAGTCCTCTGCCTGTCCTGACTCACTCTGGCGTTGCTCTTGGCTTCGTCGTCTTCCTCGGCTTCACCTCCCTTTAGAGGAAACAAACTCTTGTAATGGGGTTCGAGTCGAGCCATGACTCTCGATACTGTCAGTGGTAAACTAAATAAAACTAACATGGAATTGTTGTTTAAAACAAGTTGAAAAACAAAAGTCAAGACAGAATTTCTGTAGCCTGCCAATACTTTTAAACCATTTGTGAAGCAGTTATTTTCATTAAAAACTAAACCAATATATTTACAAGAGTGTTTTATTTGAAAGCTATTGGCCCAAACTTTTTCACTATTAATGGATATCCTCCTTTTATTACACCAGAATATCATTAAACTAACTATGTAAATGCTTTTAAACTGTACGTAGTCAAGGCTTACCTGATGCAGTGTCTGCAGGGAAACATGGCTACCATGTCGCTGTTGAATCTTTTGGTTGTGATTGACGATACAGATTTCCTGTTCAAGAAAAACAAAGGACACAAATGATTCTCTAAACCGACCTGTGCAGCTGTTAGAAAATACTTTACAGAGTCGTCTTCATCATCGGCGCTTACCTTCTTGTTTTTGAGGTAGACTTTCTTGGTGGTGATTCGTCCCCTGCGGGCCTCCAGCTGCCGTGTCCTCTGCTGTAGGATGGTGATCTCGTCTTCTCTGAGGGGGGACGGCGGGGTCGCGGGGTCGTCATCACCCTTCATGGCATCGGGGCTCTCAAAGGCGTCGTAGTAAACAACCTCATCCTGTCGCTCTGGTGCAACGTCAGAACAGATTCAACAACACACAGTTATAAACACTGCTTGGACAAGTTCTAAGTTTATAGAAAGGGAATAAAGCACTTTAAAAAACCAACTGACCTTTTAATGAAATTTAAAATGACTATATAAGTTACTATGCAAGTGTGAGATACTGATATACAAAGGGTCATTTTACACGCAACGTATTCCTTTAATGTATTTTTATGGTCCCTAATAAATTAACTTAAACAAGTCCGACTTGGCTCTATACCTTTACTTAATAAAACTTTATCTTCTTTTCAGAACGGCAAAGACAGAGAGAATTGGGAAAGAATGGCGTCTTAAGATGAATTACTCTTTAATTTAGTTTACAAGTTTGCAGAGCTCAACCACTAATAGATTTCTTCAGCTAATAAAAATGTGACATAACCACATATTGGCCAATATTTATTCCAAAACATAATATTTTTGGAGGCCATGCATTTGTGGTGATTTAGAAATCTTCTGAATGGCATGTTTTACGGTTGAAAAATGCATTAGTCAGTTCTGTCGTAAACATTTCTGTCAGCGCGTTTATACAATGATAAAAGTATTTATGTTATGACAACAAATCAGTCAGGCTCTACATATTTTCTGAGCACACTGATGCCATTACCACTAGAGTCCGTTACATGGAGCTTTAATAAAATTCCCTTAAGGAACCTAACAGATGCTCACCTGTCATTTGCCTGCGTAGACTCTGCAGCTGAGCGGTGAGCAGCAGCTCCTCGCAGCGCAGCACCTCCGCCTGGATGTCGTACAGCTGCAGCTGCAGCTCGTAGTACAGCTCCTCCAGCTGGTCCACACGCAGCATGGCGTCCTCTCCATCTTGCAGACTCTGCATCTAGAAGCACAGACGCACAGATGTTGCATTACTCCCCCACCACAGACCGGAGAAGGAGTCTGCCACAGACTTCAGTACTTCCTGCCTGCCCACTTGTTTTTAACACCACTCCAGCACACAACAGGTACTTTTCTTTATGTACTTACACATGTACAGCGAGTATTTGACCCAGACAATCATTCCCAATGAGTCATTTCCACCGTTGTTCATCAGGATGTTGTTCACTCCATTGCAGGATGTCAGAGTCATGAGGTCATGTTTCTAACACGTCCATTATCTCACTTTTTTTCCTTCTTTCTCAACTTGTCTTGTGTCCCTCACTCTTGTTATTGTCAAGTGCTTTGCTTGATTCCTGCCCTGAAGTACAAGTTTGAGGTACTTCTACTAAATATATCCATTTTAAAATAATGTATACTTCTACTCAACTACATTTTGGAAGCCAATATTCTATTTTTTACTCATTTATTTGTTTATTTATGAGTAAAAAAAGATTCAGACTAGTTATACAAAATATAAATCAACTTATCAATTATGATGTATTATTATAGATTAAACTACCCAGCAATATATTAAGTAGTTACAATTAGCTCCACTTTACCAGCTGCAACATTAAAGTGATGAACACATTAATGCATCAATAATTATAATCCAGTAAAAATATATATATGTATTCTGCATAATAGGGATTTTTGATACTTGAAGTATATTTCAATACCAATACTTTTACTTGTAACAGAATATTTTTACACTGTGGTACTGCTACTGTGTAAAATATCTGAGTACTTCTTCCATCACTGGTTATTGTAGTTTCTTGTGAGTAGCATCGGTGAGCTTTACCTCCTCCTTTAAGCCGTGCTTCTTCTGCTCCAGGCAGATTTCCTTGGCCCTCATCAGCTGCAGGGTTTCTTTGGAAACGGCGTACTGCAGCCGCTCCATGCGCTCAACCGCCGCCGCCCACGCCGACTTTCCAAACTTCTTCTGGTCAGCACGCATCCGCTCATGCAAAGCTGCAACACGTAAAATACTATCGTCAGAAATGGACCAGAGCTGAAATGAGTAGTCGGTTAAGCTATTCGTTGGTCAACAAAAATAAATGGCAACTATTTTGATCATTTAACAAGAAACGTTCTTGAATGAGAGGAATTTTCTTTGTAAGTGAATCTTTAATTTTTGGACAATACAAAATATTTGAAGATGCCACCTTTATATTTTTCTGCATTTTTAACTTTTTTCTAATGTCTTATAAACTGAATGATTAATTGACTTATCAAGAAAGTAAGTAACAGTTTAATAGAAGAAAATAACTGTTAATTGAAGCCCTTAAATGGAATATAAAACAGTGTTTAACGCTCATGTGCTTTAACTGGAGCCAAGTGAAGCCTGCTCAACGTCTAAACAGAAATCTGTTGACGTGTTTTCCGAGCAGTTCATAGCTGAGATGGTTTGAGGATTAAAATGCTTCTGGAGGAAGGAGGGACTTCTAGAAATCACTTTGGTATGTGAGAGGTTTGGAAATGAGAGACTGGGAGTGTTGATTTTAAATCATCCCTAAGTGGAGTGTTAACAGCATTTTGTCACGGAATAAACACACGACACAGAAGTTCAAAGGTCACGACAAAGACAAACGTCTCTTTATAACGCGTTTACCTTTCTGTGCCCGGGTCGTGGTCTCAAAGAACTTGACAGTCAGGTCTTGAATGGAGAGAACGGCGGCGTGAGCCTTCTTCTGCCACTCCTCATCCTCTTTCCTCAGGCCCTCCACCCGACGAGGACCCAGGCGCTCCGTCTCCAGTGAGATCTGATAAGAGGTGTGGGGGGGGGGGGGTCAAAGCAGGTCGTTAAAACAGATCAACATATCAATATTTGCACCAGAAAAGATAACAGAGTTCAGTCAGGACGGACACGTTGCCCCAACAACATTTCTACATATTGTTTGTTTACTGCAACAGGACAGAGGTTTGTATTAATAGATTTGTTCCTCTTAATATTCTATTCTTTGTCTTACATTTCTTTGGTAGATAATCAAGTTTTAAGAGGATGAAAAAGGAAGTAAAAGTTAGATTAAGTGAGTTAGCTGTTGACATTTTAGTATATATATTCGTTTACATTTTGACAAAAAGTCTAGAGATGCACTGATACAGGTATCGGCCTGATACTGACTCAAATAGCTTGATTGGGTATCTGCTACTATCGAGTTAATAAATTCAGTACATGTAAATTCTTACATTTGTTTTACAAAGTTAGGAAAGCCTGGTATTGTCTTACACGTTACAGAATGATCCCAGTCTCTTCCACACAGTGAGGCATACAGCTTGATAATCAAACACTGGCATTGGATCAATACTTGCTATACCCAAAGCCCAAATATCGCTATTCGGACCGAAAAAGTTGGATTGGTGCATCTGAATATTGGCATCAATAAAAGCACATCCAATTAGCCATTATTAGTTCCTGTTTGCACTGTAGCGACGACTATCTCTGGATTAGTTTGATAATGAAAAACACTTCAAATCTTGACGGTTCTCAGGAAAGTTCTTCAGTTATAAGGAGCGGCCTTTTTTTCTTGGAACATCACACTTGACCTTCAAATGTGTGTCAGAGTTATGAGTCCGTGGAGGAGTACTGTGATGACATACATTGCAGGAATCTGGGCTTTGATTGCCTCCATGAGCTGCAGCAGGTCAAACAACAACAACAACAACAAACTTCCTGTTTTCAGAACATCATATTGAAGCCATCCCTTTCACCCCGGTAAACCCTGGTTCAGTGCAGACCATTCACTCCAGTGTTCAGTTTAATACCAGCATGTTGCAGCAGATGGCGGTAGTATTGACGCCTGGCATGCTTGTGTTTGTTTATGTTGAGTGACACTGACCCAGCGTCCTACTGGGCTGCTGGAACAATAAATAAATAAAAGACAAATAAATTATCTGATAACAAAAACAGAAAACTCTGAACACACCCTGGTAGGAGTTCATGTTACGTAGCACAACATCACATGTCAACCTAGAGTTCACTCTTCACCAGCTCGTGTCAGGCCATGTGGAAAAAGAGTGAGAAACGGGGGAAAAGGCAGTGCCACGTGGAGACCTGAACCCCCCACCCTCCTCGTCCTCCAGGAGAAGACCACATGGAACAAAATGTACACAAGTGGATTAAGTCCCTGTGAGGGCCTCGTGCACTTAAACTCATATACTGATATCTGAATGTAAAACAGATATGTGTAGGTGCCCAAAAATAAACAGCGACAAACCTCAAAAGGCCTTGATTTATGTCAGCTAGCTTACTAACTGCTTTTCTGTGTCTGTGTGTGTGTGTGTGTGTGTGTGTGTGTGTGTGTGTGTGTGTGTGTGTGTGTGTGTGTGTGTGTGTGTGTGTGTGGCTTAAGAACAGGGAGTGTTTTGGGGTGAAACAGGGAGAGAAAGGGGGAGGAGAGGTTACGTCAGAGACCAGAAAGAAAGAAAAAAGGGTCTAAAAGTGGGGAATGAGTAGATTAAAAAAATAGAGAAAGAAAATATGAACTCAAAAGCTCAGTGAGTGATCTCATTGTTCAGGTATCCTTTAACAAAAGAGCATACAGTGCTAAAGCACCAACATGTGAGCACATCGGAGGCGCAACATTTACAACAGAGCAGCAAAAGGCCGAGACATTTGTCCTCAGCAGATCAGTCAGGCGTGGTGACATGTCACAACAACATCTAAAAACATCTGTTGTTTAACTTCTGTTCATGTTGTTGACTCTCAGCCCGTTAAAAAATGGTTACAAGTCAAGCTGAAAAGCATCTTTCTGTTTGTTCTGGTGATTTCCAATGAAGGTTTAAGTGCTTATTAAAACAAAACCTGATTAATAGAATAATTAAGGATTTATTTTACTGTATTTTGTTATTTTAAGCCTCTTACAAACCTGCACTCCTTAATCTTTAACATGTGTCTCATAGCCTGGTCACTTTTACATAAGAGTCTGAATTGACATTATCAGATCGATTGAAAGGCTGCAGCACAAGGGGATGCATGCAAGAGAGAATCATTTCTCTTGTGTGCAAAATCAATTTAATAAACTAGGAAACAATGTGAAAGAGACAAAGAGCACTGATGAGATCTCATAAGAGGACCATGCAGGTTTAAAACAGACCTCCACCGATTTGTCACACGTTTGACGAAAACGGAAAATAGAAGCAGCAGAAGCCGAGATATCAAACACCTTTTCTTTTTTTTTTTAACTCTGGGACCTTGTAAAAATCTGCCGCAAACAAAATAACCATAAACAACTTTAAGTACAATACGAGGCCAACAAAATGCAGAAAAAGAAAAAAGAAAAACATCATCTGTTGTGCAAAAGAGAAAGGTGAGCAGGTTCGACATTGGCATGTTGAGCTGATCTACAAAAACAGGCAAAGTGACAAAGTGAAAAATTTGAGTTTAAAATATCAAACAAACACCAAACTGAACTCAAAAGGTAAACTCCTTTTTACTTCTCAATGTCACCTACTGCGGTCACTCAGTTCAGCAGCACATGATTAACACACAATGACTGAGGACAGATAAGCTCACTACTTTCCACTTAAATGTTGATTTGGAGTCAAATAAACTCACAATTCTTTCATATTTTAGCCGCGTGGTATCTTTATGGAAAGTTGTGACCTCATGCTTTTTTTCTGTAAATACAAGTAAACAAACTACGTAGTTAAATACCAGTTTAACACCTGTTTAGTATAGTTGTTCAAGTTGTCTACCACAAATAAAACAGTCAGGAAACAACAGGCGAACATGCAACTGTGAGTGATTTCCTTCAACACCTCTGGCCGACAGCTTGTGGTGACAAAACACAGACGTGACAAACTCTCTGAAAATAGAAGTGAGGCCGGTTCCCGTTGTAAAGCTCTGGGATTACGGCATGGACACGGTCACAGAGGCGCCTTATCTGGTCTGGTTAGAATAGTGTGAGATACCAGGCCGTGGTTATCAGGCGGCTCTTGGATGGATACAACACTGGTGAGCTCCAGAAAAGATTAGATTTTTAAATATCGTCTCTTATTAAAAGTCCAAAAAGAAACAAAGGAGTATTGTCTGTGTATTTAAAGGATGAAATATCTCATTCATCCGTGCCAGAGAGCTCCACTGTCGTCCAAAAATGATTAAAAACACATCAAAGAGCCTCACTGTTGCACTGAGTGACATGTTCATTCATTAATATGAACACACTGGAGTTTATTCTGACTAAATCCCACATTCACCCCCCTGCTGCTAACAAGAGCACCAAGTGTGGATTAATCCGCCGCTGAAAGTAGTCCCCAACAAATGCATCATTTTCCTGTTTTCCAGGTTTTTGTGATTACTAAGCCTTTTCAAGAAATAAAACTATATACAAGTCTCGATCAGATACCAGTGTTTAATCAATAAACGTTATGCCTTACTGTGAGGACGTGACTGGGATCGTTCTGTTATGTGTAAGTCAAAATGTAATTAATGCAATAAATAAATACATAGATAGAAATGTACTGAATTGTTGTTTTGTTAGTTTAGTTTTAGATTTCAGTCTTCAGTGGAAAGTATTGATACATTTTGTCGTATCATGGGAATTGTTGACAAAGAGGGAAATACAGAAAGGCACCAGACTTATCCTTAAAGACACAAAACCTCTCAGGACAAGTGATAAGTTATCACCAGAGATTCATGGTAAACATCTGGATCTGTCTTTCCTCCACCTCTCAATCGTAAAGCCTTTGTATGTGTAATTATAAATGTCTGGATTGAGTCTGCTTTATCTCCTTTTAAAATACTCGTTAAAACTATTTATTTGATTAATTTAGAGCAAAAACAGTTAATCAATTAGTTGATGGCCCAAAAAATTGATCTGCAATTTGATGATTTATTGTTTTTCTTTGTTTTATCTAGTTGTTAACTGAATATTTTGGGGTTTTGGACTGTTTGTCGCACAGAAAAAAGACATTTGAAGACGTCATCTTGGGCTTTGGAAAGTTGTGACAGGTGTATTTCATTACAATACACATTCTTATAAGTCATGTTGTATTTAATTAGAAAAACATTTAGACACTATTTACAAAAATTCAGGCCATAGAGCTTCTTAATTACCTTATGTGATAAAATTTGACAGCTGGAGGTAAAGACAGCAGGCGCCATGACAATCGTTGCCACGTAACAATGCGGTTGCAACAGTAACTGGAGATCACTGTGGTACAAAAAGTATCTGAAGATACGTTACAGAGAAACCCCATATTTAATTCATGGCCGACCTCTGACCCCTCCAGGCAACGGGACACCGACACTGCACCACCCAAACACACAACAATGCACCATTCACCAAAGTCCTCCACACCCTTTGATGTGGATTCATTCAGGTGAGCTTCATTCACTGCTCCATCTGCTCTCACATTCTCTGATTCAGTAAAGCTTAAGATTAAGAGAAAAAGAAAGATAACATTTCACTGTAAATCTGCAACGATATGGGGATCGACAGAAAAATAACTACTATTAAAAACAGAATAAGTATTAAAAATAGTTGTATAAAGCTGTAATCTTTATACAACTATTTTTAATACTTATTCTGTTGTTAAGCAACAAGCTCAAGTTTCAGCTTCTCATTTGTGAGGATTTGCTGCTTTTTCCTTTTTTTAAGGTTATAATAATAGTCTTTTCAGCACTTCTCATCTCAAAACAAAGTTTCTAAGTTATCTAAATGTTTGAACGAAGATTAAAACATTTCAGGAAAGCAATAAAATTAATCATAACACAAAAATAGAATAATAAAACACCCAATGTTAACATGTGGGATAGTATGTGATAATAAACTGAGTATCTTTGGATTTTGGAGGTACAAATCAAGATTGCGATGGACATTTTTCACTGTTTTCTGATCTTTTATAGATCAAACAATTGATTGAGAAAAAAACAGATGACTTAATAACTCAAATAATTGTTAGTTAGCGCCCTAATTCACTTTAAACTCAGCCTGTGTAGCCTATGAATACAACAACTAAGAAACATCGTAGTTAAATAAAACTACATTTACCCCTCCTAACCTCTTCTACAACATTTCCTCAAAGGTTTGACGCCTCAACTTTTAGCTCGACGCCCTTTGTCGACTTTCAAACTTCCTCACACGTTCCCATTTGTGTTCACACGTGCAGATGAAGTCAGGAAGGCCTGTAACTCTATCAATCGACTTCTACAAAGGTCGTCCTCCTATCAACTGCGTATGCAAACTGCATGTAAATTACAGTAAACAAAAGCAGAACGGCCCTGACTCATCAGTTTGGGAGAATACAAACCGCCTCTGCCAGCATCGAGGACTCATTTGCATGCAGCTTTGTTTTCAGCCGTTGGATCGCCCTGAGGGGAGCAGGTGGTGGAGCTGGGAAACGTTTCCAAAGAGTTCAGTTTCTCAGAAACAAGCCGGGCCTGAGGGGGGTTTGACACTTCAGGGTCTTCAGGTTAAAGTGAAGTGAATGTTTGGTTTCCAACAGTTTAGCAATGCAGCGTTAAACAAGTTGAGAAACTCACAAGACACCTGACTTTCAGCCTCTAGTATGAGACAAGCGCAAAATATTCCGCACACTACAGCTCCCATAATGCAACTCCTAAGTATCTTTTATCAGATCCTCTCTGCCTCCTAAATGCCCACTTCTTTAAAAACTCAACGCCTCCGGTTTGTTATGAAAGCAAGGTTGTTAATGACAAGAAAGCACCAGCTATTTTTTTGTCTGTTTCTAAATACTTTATGACTTGCACAGTCTGTCTGTGCCCTTTAATTCTAAACCCAATTATTCCTAACGGTAAATGTTTAAAAAACAGGTCACAAATACAAAGTTTAATTCTTAAAAAAAAGGATAAATATTTCCATAAAACAGCTACACTGAAAAAGGTTAAAATAGTGCATTTTTCAGCAGCGGTGAATGTGGGACCGAATTAAAATACACTACAGTGTGTGTTGATGTTAATGAAAGAACATGTCACCAAGTGCAACAGTGAGGCTCATTCATGTGTTTTTTAATAACTTGTTGATGACAATGAAGCTCTATGGCACAGAGGAAGAAGTTATTTAATGCTTTACCAACAAGTTAGTGCATATAAAGATACATTCATTGATGTTTTGGGAGTTTTCATGCCGGGTGTACAACAACCAGACGGATCCTTGAAGAAGAAATGCTCCATAAATTGTGAGTATTTAGTGAAATGTCTAAATCTAGAGCAGCACCCGCCCAAGAACCCAAATACTGCAACACACCCACACAGTCACTTGGGTCTGATGGTGATTACACGATGCAGGATGAGCGTGCTGTGATAGGAATGTAGCTTAGAGACGGGAACGTTCTCACAACAAAACAGAAGAGGAGACGACTGAAGAGAGTCTGTACAGAGAACAGCAGTCAGTACTTTTAAAACACAACATCACTGTCAGACGTTCTGCTCGTTTCTTCACACTGTGCGATAAGCTTGTTATCTTTCTCTTTCTACCTCTGACTTTCTCCTCTGTTGTGTTTTTTTAAAGCAAATGGATTGGACTCCACCTTGAACGGACACACCTGGACACAGCGGGGTTATTTGGAGTACAAAGGCTGCGTCTGAAATCAATCACTATTCACTTTATAGTGTGCTACATTTACTGCCTGTCGTTTAATTTGAATGTCAAACTTCTGTTCTATATAAAAAAGGGCCTCAAATATTCCCACAGTGGATCAAAAAATAAAAGTGTCATGTACGTTTCTTTCTGCTAACAGTCCCATAAAGCAAAGCATTTTATAGAATGTCATCACCGGCTAGTGATGACGCAGAATGATGAAGATTCACGTCTGAAATCCGTATTTACTGCTCACTATAGAGCTCAAACTGTGAGGGAGAGACTTGAGGTAAAGATACGGAGTGAGGTGAAAAGGACAGGTGCAGGTTGAAAACAACAGGAAGTGGTTTTGTCCTCACTGAGTCAAGTCTGAACACACAGACGTGATGCACATCATTTTCAATTCTTCAACTTTATAGGGATATCATTATTTCCGATATGCTATGCGAATAAAACGTCCATAAATCAGTTTGGAGATTATAGAAAAAAGAGACGTTCGTTTTAATTTCAGAACTGAAGCTCACGGAGGTAATAAAAGCACAGATTCCTGCTATTTGAGTCAGCACAGCACTCCTCCACGGAGTCATAACTCAGGCAAATCTGAGCACACAGACACGACACACATTTGGGTGACTTTCATTTGGATGTGCATTGCAAATTAACGTCCATAAATTTGCTCAGGAGTCATAAGAAAGGAAAGAAAACACCCTTTAGAACTGCAGAACTGTCTGAGAAACATCACGATTTTTATGTTTTCTTCAGTATCAAAGTAAAACCAGTAATAGTCGTCTGTGCATTTGTGGGTACATCGCAAACAAGAACAGCCAACAGCTAATTTGGCTTTTAATGGTGACAATTTGCCAAAATTAAACATTATACTTCACCATCTTGTTCAAAGAGTAGAATACTGTGTCTTTCATAGTGGAAGCAAATCTTTTCTCAGGTTGAAAATCATATATTGTGATATTTTCCTCTTTAGGAACACCAACAATAACAGAAAGAATACGTTAAACCCCCACAACTAATGCTAGCAGCAGTAAACCAGACATCATGATGTTTTCTTGCTGTATTGCTGTTTAATGCAAATTCTGCTGTTGTGTTATCAAATGCATTTGTGCATAAATTATTTAAATGTATGTAACTTATCCCTGCAGGGCTGAACAAGTGAATCTATTGTGAGTGTGTGAGTGTTGACCCGACCAGGCATGTGTTCAGACTGTACCCAGCTCTACTAGACAGACGAGCTTAACCTGAGGATTTACTTCTCCTGTTCAAACCTCTAATGAAGAAAAACAACAAAGATGGAGTGCAGAAAGAGTGTGGAAAACACAAGAGTGTGCTGAGGCTGCAGAATTACTTAGTGGTTTAGTGGATGCTGTAATAATACTTATGCTGGTTGTTAAGCCGCTCTGGGTGGAGGGTGGGGGGGGTGCGGGGAAAGCCTCTCTGGCTGATCCTCTGCTCTCCACGCAGCCCTCAGATGCAAAGCTACAAACCGGCCACTACACCATCACCATCATCAGCATCATCATCACATGTATCCTCTGCAATTTATGTCATTGCAGTGGGCTTAGGAGGATCAATGGAGGACATTAACATATAGTGGTTTAGGGCTTGTTTCCCAGCACTAACCATTGCTTTGAAAACCACAAGAATAGCATTGTAGCTGGTGGAGTATGACGTAGTAGAGAGGCAGTCAAAGTGTACTCCAGGACAGATCAGATAGCCGTCTACAGCTTAAATCAAGCCCCACAAAACAGATGGTATTTGTATCCGTGTGTGTGTGTGTGTGTGTGTGTGTGTGTGTGTGTGTGTGTGTGTGTGTTTCTGTGTGTGCACTACCTTAATCTGCTGTCTGCGCAGCATGGCCAGTTCCCTCATGTCCCTGAAAGGCTGGAGCAGGTAGTGGTAGAGCTCAGTGGTTGCCTCCAGCAGCTCTCCGTACGCCTCGTCCTCCTCGGGGTACACCTGCAGCAGCTCCACCATGCTGTCCATGGCTTTGTGTTTGTCCAACACCTGGGACAAATAAAAAACATGTAGAGATGAGAAGATGTAGCAGGGAAATAGGAGCAGAATTACAGCCCGTATTCCACTTATTTACTGTTTTCTTTTTGAAGAACAAATCCCATAAAAAGACCAAACCAATGATGTGTCAGTCGGTCTTGTAATACTTTCTGACTTCTTCTTATTCTTTTAAAAGGCTAAATAATCTCCTTAAACAGCTGCGTAGTTTAGACTGTTATTTGAATATCAATTAATTCTTAAAGTATTTCTGCCAAATGTACACTGCCTCCAGGTTCTAAAAAGTGGCTATGTGCTGGTTTTCTGAGTCTTCTATGGTAGTAAACTGAATATTTTAAGGTCTGGGACTGTCAGTGGGACAAAACAAGACATTTGAAACATCAATTTGGTCTCTGGGATATTATAACAAGTGTTTTTAATCACACTTTAGAGCCTAAACAATTAATAGAGAAAGTAATCTTTAATAGATAATGTATGAAATTGTCAGTTGCAGCCCTGGTTTTTAATCAAACAAACAGCAGGATGTTCCTTTAAACACATCATACTGAGAGGAAATCTGTTAACAAAATTGACACACTTGATAAAATACCAGAAAACAGAACACAAGAGCCCATTTAATAGGGTTAGTTATAAATAAGACCTTATGCTGTGATGCCAGCTTTGATAATGTCAATAGAGAACTGGATTGTATTGTGCAGTGAATCTAATTCAGGATAACAATGAGTCCTAAACAAAAGCCTTTTCAAAAGCTCAAGTAAAAAAGAATCCAAACCTTATCTATAAAAGTGAGAGATCAGAGTGTGTGAGAGTCCTCGTATGCATGTGTGGTCAGTAATGATACCATTAAATATATTGTTTGAGTGTAGCCCAATGAGCATAAATTGGCCCCAACTGTTGCTGATTCGTACCATGTGTCCCTCTAAAAACAGACTGCTCATTGTTTGTGAGACCAACGCTATCAAAACCGCTATTGTACACACAGACACAATTCATCTCGCATCTCTCAGAAAAACCAGTAGCTCCAATTCACACGGACACAATACATCTCCTTCACTTGTGCCTCAGATAAATATTGAAATGTGCCACCACCCAATATTCGTGGATAAAGTGCTCTTCTCTCTGCGAGGAGTGATAGATATGAATAGAGAGTCTTATATTTACTCCAGGCTGCTTTTTCAAAAAAAAGGCCTCCACGTTGGGGCTAGACAGTGCACACGATTCAGCTCCGAAACACTGCTCCCACTGTTTACCTTGGGCCTGTGTTTCCGTGGTAACCACCGGCCGACCGCGAACACCGACTCCCTGCCCCTGCAGTCGCTGCTCGCCAGAAAAACCCCTGTGCTAAATGAGCCGACTCCTGGCCGAGCACCGGCCACGCAGAACTACAAAGTTTTATCATTTATACTGGTGAAAGTTCTGGAATAAAGAAATGTATCCGACACTGGATTTTCTTTTACTACAGCGCTGTTTCTTTATACTGCAACATTTCCTGCTGTACCGTTATTTACATAGTCAAATGTTTTTGTTAATGATTAAAGGAAAGAAGCCAGAGGGCCTGTGATTGCTTGATGAGTCTGAATTTTAAAAAGGGCAGCAGCATGGTTTCTCGTCTTGATTAGAGCTGAAACAATTATTTGACTGATTGATGAAGAAAGTAATCTGCAGCTGTTTTGTATTATTTTTGAGTCATTATTCAAGCAAAAAAGCCAAAAGCTGTGCTCTTCCAAGCTTCCCAATTGTGAGGGTTTTCTTTAGATTTTCTTTGTTTAAAGTGTATATATTTGGGTTTTGAACGGTTTCAAGAAGTCAATTTGGGCTTCAGGGGAAATTGTGATGGGCAATATTTATTACTTGATAGAGCTTCGCCAAACAAATAGGAGTTGAATCTCTTACAATTGTCTTTATCGGCTCCCTTACAGTCAATATGGTGGCAGAGAAAACAAAAAAGAGATTTATTCATCTTGTTCATGCCTAACTTTAATGGATTACAACATATAAATTGGAATGAGTGCAAACTTTTCTATGAATCTCAGTTTGTTTTTTTGAGTCCAAGAAAAAAGCCAAAATGTGGCCTCCAACAGACCTCTACCAACCGGATAAGAGGAGTGAGGAGTCAGGAGTCAACGATGGTAGAAAACAACAACAAAAATGTTAAAAAAATAAAAACTATGAATCACCACAACCACAAGAGCTCCTTCAGCATGCAGTCATAGATGAGCACAACAAATATTAGGCTGATGAGTCCAGAAGTGAGTGAGATTACCGGCAGACAGATACACGCACTCACACACGACTGAACGCATGATCTCCCCACAAGCTTACGCCTAGCGTATATGATAATCAGCAGATTAATAGATGTTGAAATAATGGTTAGCTGCAGCCCTGGTTTTAACATGTGGTTGAATTTGACTCATGTGATGTTGAGTGTTTGCAGGGTCAGTGGAGTCAAAACAAAGAGAAGTTGTATTGTTTTACAAAGTTCTGTCATCAAAATGAATGTTTCCAAGCAAACTATTACACAAAGTTGACAAAATTTGATATTGAATGTTGTCAATATATTACTAGAGACTAACTGCACAACATGGGAGAAAATGACTACTGTTTTTAATTAGTTAAATTCAGAAATATCAAGTTTAAATATTTATTTGAAAGACGTCATTAAAAAATACATGATCGTGCATTGAGAGCACTCCAAAGTACAATAAGTACATAATAACAGGAGTGATAGGAGCTACAGTATAGACGATTAAGCCCTATAATCAGGACCAATTCTCCCAGTTTGTCTGCACTAAATCTTCTCCGTCTAGCTGGAGCACTTTTCTATCTGCCTTTTAATTGAAGCATCTCACAGGAGGATCACGGCTCGGCTGTAATCAGAGCAGACACTTACAGTTTAATAGCTCTTTGATTGAACTGAATGGCATTTAGGAGACAGAAATGGAAAAGGGGAATAACAGTTATCTTAAGAAACTCAATAGCTAGGTTCTTCAGAGAGCTGCCAGCACCTGTGAATCAAACTGAAATCAGATCTACAGCTAGAAATCACTTGAACAAAGTGAATTTAATCTGCAGTCTCTAAAGGTAACATGCACCTTGCACACAATATTACAGTTTACAGCCCAAAGATAGCTCAATGTGTGTTAGTGGGTGACAAAAAATAAAGACTTCCTACAAACCCCGACGTGAATCATTCAATGTAAACAAACTGAGCTCAAATGTTGTCCCACAAAGCCACAGTACGGCAGGACCATCCCACAGCAGCATCAGTGGTTGATGTGCACACTCACCGTGACTAAACCCAAACTGTGTGCACATTAAACACACAAAACAAACAGATTTAAATCAACTCCATGTTATCTCTTTGTTTGACAGTAAAATAGAAAAAAGAGCGAGAACTTAAATCTGAGATATATAACAAAAATGTTTTTAACTATAAATCTGTGGTGGTTTTCTTTGACGTTTTTTTAACAGTTAACTGAATATCTTTGTTATGTTGCACATAACAAAAAAATCTAAATATGTTAACTTAAGAAAGGTTTAGGAAACTAATCAGCAGATTAAATGCTAATGAAAATATTTGCTGCAGGCATAATGTGCATTAGCAGCTTTTACATGCCAGGGGCCTCATTACCAAATTCCTCATTAGTGTGTTCTGTCCCATCTAAAAACTATAACTGTAAATTTGATCCTTCCCATCATGCTTTTATCTTGAATTAAAAAGTACCAGTAGGCTTCTCGAGAAGGGCCAGCCATAATAATAACATTAGGGCCCTCTCTTTTCCTTTATTCTAAAGGAGTATGAGGCTAATCAATTCAGTGGAGGTGATTAAAACCCACATTCTTTATTAATTGATGAATAAAGTAACTCGACAGTCGATAATTAAACATATTAATAATTGGCTCGGGCAATTTAAAGTGGCAATATATGGTTTGAGAAGCCTTTCAATCATTATATTTCGTAGTTCATGTTGTTCCCCCATCTTCACTGCCATTCCCATACAGACCTAAGAACAGTACTTCTCATTTTAGCCATTTTTTTTAAATTTAGGACAGAGTCTATGCCGTACTAATTTAGGATTCCTCACTTGGGTAATCCCCAAATTAGAACTGTTCTGTAAAAGCTAAATTCATATCCTAAGATTAGATAGTTTGTAGAGTACTTAAAAAAATCCTTAATGTCATCCTAAACTGAGATAAGATAGGATTTCAGACTTTTCTGTAACAAGGCCCCAGGTTTAACTTTACAGTCACACCATCATGTTTGATACCAAACACCTCAGAGCAAAGCATCAAGCCAGCTTTGATCACTCTGCGTTACTTTATCCACCTGCTCCTCATTACAAATGTAGTTTTCAACATTTTACATTATCATTACACAAGAACAACTACAAAGCACAGCCATTCAAATGTAAACTATGAGCTTGCAACGTGTCTGGTTAACTGTAGTCGAGTCCCTGGTTAATGATTGACGGATAAATGCCCAACATCTGTGGAAGGTTCTCAACCACCAGTCCGTCCTTGTGCATATTTGGTCCATTTGTCATCACAAACAAGGCGGACATTGTTGCTGCAATTTGTGATAAAAACGCACAACATTGATTCTCCGTCTGCTCCATACACACCAAACCACCAAAGTCCCAAAAATACACCATCACTGCAACAAGGCCGAGCTGCAAAACTACAATCTGCACTACTCACAGAGGCAGTGAGCATCTTCTAGTAATGCTCTCCTTCTACTTTTCTCTAATCACATAATATTTTAATCCCAATCCGCATGGTGTTGTGGATGAGGGATACAGTACATTAGCGTGTAATGGGATGATCAATCGTTTAAAATGTTGGATAATTTGTGAAATCCGTCTGTTTTAATGCCCTACAGGCAAACATAATGTACATAGACAGCTTGTTTTTTTTCCATTAATAGTCAAGAAACCTAAAATACATTCAGTTAACTCTCATATATGACAAAGAAAAGCATCAAATCAGATTTGAGGGGCTATAACCAGAAAATCCTGCTTGCAAAATGACTTTAATTATGAATTAATTGTCAAAATAATTGCTAGTTATCTGTACATTAGATTGAAGAATCAGCTACTCGGTACAGCACATTATAAAGTCATATTACTGTAGGTCAAAAAGAAGGTTAAACTCTAATTTTACCTAAACAGACTCGTCTCTTTTTTCTTCCTATTACAACATGTCAATAAATCCAGACTTCAGCCTTTTTTTCAGTGCAGGTCAGCACTCTGTTAATTACGTCACCTACAGTAAAAGGTTTATTAAGGATGGATTTAGAGGCAGGAAAATGGAAACACGTGTAATCCAATAAAACTCTCCTGGACTAAACACGACTGTTGTTGACATCATCAGAGAGACTAATCGACTAATCCTTTAGTCAGAAAATAGTGATAATTGTCATTATCATTTCCCAGAGCCCATGTCGACGTCTTAAAGCTGCTTGTTTTGTCCGACCAACAGTCCAAATACCAAAAGAAGATGATATAAAACTGAAAAAAGCAGCAAATCTTTATATTTGAGAATCTGGAACTAGTGATGAATGTTGCTCCAACAAGTAATATATAATGAAAATGTTTGCAAATTCATTCCCAGTCTGTCTATGACTTGTTAAATCGATTATTGATTTCAGATTAATTACAGTCCATCATTTAAGGGCCTACCTTATCATCCCTTTTTTGACATTTTTAACAACAACACCACCACTGGCATCTATTATATGAACAACTTCTTTATCATACATAGTAAACTTTGGATTTTGGGCCGTTGGTCAGCGAAACCAGACATTTACCTTGTGCTGCGTCAAGACAATTATTACTATTTTCTGACATCTTATGAATAAAATAAGTAGCTGCAGCCCTACTAGATTTTGTAAACTAAATCAGACCACATCTATCTGTGTCGTTTTAATAAAATCAGCTGCAACAAAATGAGTCATCGGCTGATTCTGAACTCTGTCACACATAAACAAGAGAGAAATTAAGAGCTATTAAAGAAAATGTCTTCCTGGTTGAACTAAGCCCTTACTCAGCTTCACTCAGTTGAACACAATAACAGAGGAGGTGAAAGACTCTCCCTGAGGCGTTGTCTTCTAAAAATAGTAACTGTGATCATGACTTCACAGCCGTTTCTGCAGTAATCTGGATCGATTTGTCCTTTTTACTCCACTACATGTGTCTGACGGCTTTAATCCAGATGTGTTGATGTTGAATGTTTGTGATAAACTGAAGGATGAAGTGTTTCCTTCATGTGTTGAGAAAATCCTCCTACTTCTTCAGATAAATAAACTCTGGATCAGCTGGAAAATGCATCGTCACAAAGTTTGTTCTTTTTAGAGATACGAGGTTCTCACAGGACAGAGACAAACATGATGATCTTATAGAATATGATGCGTTGATGTAGATAGAACTAGCCAACAGGATATAAAGGAGTTACAATGCAACATACACATTAATGCAGCAGGAATATTAATCCAGAAACATCATATAATAGTAAAACACTGACAGGGAACATGTTACTGCACTATACTTGTAAGTAAAGTTTTGAATGCAGGTCTTTTACGTGTAGTGGAGTATTTTCACTGTGTAATATTAGTATTTTTACTTGAGTAAAGGATCTGAATACTTCTTGTAAAACTTAATATATGACTTTTAAAACATACATTAGCGTCCTACATGTTTTACAGCTGAACAAACACTGAAACAATCTCAACAGCTGACACGTCATTGCTGTAACTCCACCTCTTAGTTCTCTTATTTTCGGGGTTTTTTTATTCAACGAGACTCCCTTTAAACTGTTCAGCCAACTAGAGTGTGATTATGGAGGACGAAAAATGACATAAATATAAATAAATAAATAAATGCAGAAATAATTGTATAAATACTTAAATAAATGTATAAATACAGAAATTAATAAATAAATGCTGAAATAAATACAGAAATATTTAAATGCATCAATAAATAATATAATATATAAATAAATAAATGTTGAAATTAATTAATAAAAGTTGATCCCTAAATGGGACATAAATAAATAAATCTATTACTACATTTTCGTTCACCTTCATTTATTCATTTAAGCATTTATTTATTACTGTATTTATTTCAACATTTAATTATTATTTTATTTATTTCTGTATTCAAACATTTATTTATTTATTCCTGTATTTATTTATACAATTATTTATGCATTTATTTATTTATATTTATGTCATTTTTCGTCCTCCATATGTGATGTCTGGCTGAATGTGCAGAAACAGATGGTAGATCACAAAGGAAAAGGAGGAGAATGAGCAAACTAAAAAGCTACATTTAAGCATGTTCTTTGGGAAGTTATGAGCAGACTAAAAAGGCACATTTAAGCATGTTCTTTAGGAAGGTTATGAGCAGACTAAAAGCTAATTTTATGCATGTTCTTTGGGAAGTTATGAGCAGAATAAAAAGGCACATTTATGCATGTTCTATCGGAAGGTTGTGCAAAAAGTGCCTTTTTGCAGAAGTGCCTTCCAGTGTAAAAATGTGCTTTTATAAATTTTATAAAAGACTCATATCACACGTGCATCTGATTTCAAATACATGAAATCATAAGTGTATTCACCTCCTGCATCCGTCGTTTGGCCCTCACCAGAGCATCCTCAAAGCAGACTAAAAAGGCACATTTATGCATGTTCTTTACTAAAAAGTCACATTTATGTACGTTCTTTACTAAAAAGGCACATTTATGCATGTTCCTTGGGAAGTTGTGAGCAGACTAAAAAAGGCACATTTATGCATGTTCTTTACTATAAATGCACATGTATGCATGTTCTTTAGGAAGGTTATGAGAAGACTAAATGCACATTTATGCATGGTCTTTACTAAAAAGGCACATTTATGCATGTTCTTTGGGAAGGTTGTGCAAAAAAAAAAAAAAAAAAGTGTAAAAACGTAACAAAACATTCACATCACACCTGCTTCCAAACACATGAACTCATGCATTCACCTCCTGCATCCATCGCTTGGCCCTCCCCAGAGCATCCTCAAAGCAGACTAAAAAGGCACATTTATGCATGTTCTTTAGGAAGGTTATGAGAAGACTAAATGCACATTTATGCATGTTCTTTACTAAAAAGGCACATTTATGCATGTTCTTTAGGAAGGTTATGAGAAGACTAAAGGCACATTTATGCATGTTCTTTACTAAAAAGGCACATTTATGCATGTTCTTTAGGAAGGTTATGAGCAGACTAAAAAGCTACTTTTATGCATGTTCTTTAGGAAGGTTATGAGAAGACTAAACGCACATTTATGCATGTTCTTTACTAAAAAGTAACTTTTATGCATGTTCTTTGGGAAGGTTATGAGCAGACTAAAGGCACATTTATGCATGTTCTTTACTATAAAGGCACATTTACGTACTTAAAGGAAGGTTATGTGTTCTTTACTAAAAAGCACATTTATGCATGTTCTTTACTAAAAGCACTCACAATTATGTATGTTCTTTACTATAAAGGCACATTTATGCATGTTCTTTACTAAAAAGCTACATTTATGCATGTTCTTTACTATAAAGCTACTTGTATGCATGTTCTTTACTATAAAGCTACATGTATGCATGTTCTTTACTATAAAGTCACATGTATGCATGTTCTTTACTATAAAGCTACTTGTATGCATGTTCTTCACTATAAAGCTACATGTATGCATGTTCTTCACTATAAAGCTACATGTATGCATGTTCTTGTTGTGCAGAGTGTAAACACGTGCTTTCCTAAACATCATGCATCACCTCCTGCATCCGTCGCTTGGCCCTCCCCAGCGCCTCCTCAAAGCCCTTCTGCCTCAGCTCCCCCAGACTCTCGTAGTACTCCTCCGCGTCCTCGCTGCCTGAGAACAGCACCTGTGAGAGGATCCTCCACCCGCAGGTGTCCAGAGCGTGGCCCAGGTACACCTGCAGCTGGTAGCAGAGAGGGTCAGTCTCCCGCTGCTCCACCCCCACCCCGAACAGCACCGCCCACACGCCGGCCTGCTCCTCCGGGAAGCAGGGCAGACACGGCCCCAGCTCGGAGCTGACGGCGCAGAGCTGCAGGTGAGCTGCGCGGAGCTCCTGAAAGGAGAACAGGCCGGCCCAGCTGTAGTCCTCCGCGTCCGCATCACCCACGTGGTCCGACACCTCTGTGACGACATCCCAGGTCGCCAAAGTGGGGCTGGGACACTCATTTGTGTTTGTGTGGTTAATTAGTGTGTTTTTATCCGCGGTGGCAGCGTTTTTGGCGGGTTTAAGTGTGAAAAAATCGCGGACTACTTCTTTCGTGTGTCCTTCCGCTGCCACGGAGGCAGCAGAGCGCGGCGGAGGGATCTCAGAACGCGGAGGGATCTCGCCTCCGCCGTCCAGGAGGAAAGTAGTCCGCCGCTGGACGGTTCTGTTGTGGCAGGTTATGGCGAACTTCTCCTCGATGACGTTCCAGGCCACAATAAACACGAATTTATGCCGTTCTTTCTCATCAAACACTCTCGGGCGGACGGACACCCACTCCGACTCCACGTTATCCTCCATTGTGAATGACATATCACAACCTTTAAACCCAAAATTAACGCAAAAAAAAAGCTAACGGCTAATGCTAGCTGTTAAAACAACGGATGCTCCCAACGGTCGGATTCGAAATCCAGACATCAAGCGGCCGCGCGCGCTCTGACGCGGCGGCGGCGGGTCGTTGTCATAGCGACACCTGCTCGGTTGACCTCTTTGTCCGCGAACAAGACAGTGCTCTCTGTGCTCTCTCTCTCTCTCTCTCTCTCTCTGTGCTCTCTCTCTCTCTCTCTCTCTCTGGTTCTCTCGAAGTCACGTGTGCGCTTCTGTTTACAAGCAGTCAAGGTGCGTGTTGTCGGGTCCGGGGAGGGATTTAACGGGTGACCCCCCCTCCTCACCCACAGTGGTGCGTTCACGCTCCATGATGAGAATAGGAAATACCAGAAGTAACAGAAGCACTCAGAAATACTAATAAATAATATATATATTTTATATTATATTATGAATTATATATATATTATATAGTATATTATTACATTATAATTAATATATATATATATATTACATATATTATAAAATTATAATTAATAATATATATATATTATATATTATATTATTAAATTATAATTAATATATATATATTAACTGGTGCTCCCCCTCTTATATATATATATATATATATATATATTATATTATGAATTATAATTTAATAATATATATATATTATATAGTATATTATGAATTATAATTAATATATATATTACATATATTATTAAATTATAATTAATATATATATAATATATTATATATTACATTATGAATTATAATTTAATAATATATTATATATTACATTATGAATTATAATTTAATAATATATTATATATAATTTATATAGTATATTATTACATTATAATTATATATATATATATTACATATATTATTAAATTATAATTAATAATATATATATGTTATATAGTATATTATTACATTATAATTAATAATATATATATATATGTTATATAGTATATTATTATATTATAATTAATATATATATAATATATATATATTAACTGGTGCTCCCTCTCACAAGTAGCATATATTTTATTGTATCCATCTATCTATCTTAGAAACAATGAGTGATGTGTATATATATATTATGTATTATATAATTAAATTATAATTAATAACATATATTATATTATTAAATTATAATTAATATATATATATATTATATATTACATTATGAATTATAATTTAATAATATATTATATATTATATATATTATATAGTATATTATTACATTATAATTAAATATATATATATTACATATATTATTAAATTATAATTAATAATATATATTATATATTATATTATTAAATTATAATTAATATATATATATATATATATATCATTAAATTATAATTAATAATATATATTATATTATTAAATTAAATAAATTAATTATCTATACCCTATGCTGCTGTAATCCTGTAAATTTCCCCGCTGCGGGACTAATAAAGGATTATCTTATTTTATCTTAATTAATAATATAATATATATGCAGTCTTTTTTAATCACATATTATCAATTATTTGCTGATTACATTTTGTATCAATCACATGAAAATATATTATATATATATATATATATATATATATATATATATATATATATATATATATATATATATATATATATATATATATATGTTTAATGTTAAAATGCAGTTGTTAATGCACAAATATATGTGTAGACATGTTTCAGGATATTTCAGGAAGCTCTTTTTCCCCATGCAACCTGAAGGCAGCACACTGGTCCCTTTAACAAAGGAGAGTTTATTAAATCATTAAATCAAGAGAAATTAAAACACATCCTCATTAATTACTTATTCTATGATGTAATGTTTTAATCATTTATAATAAATCATTTATATAAATATATATTTATTATTTTGTCTGTTTTTGTTCCCTGCGGACGTGCACGGGGAGCATAAACATCGACACGTGGGCAAATCCATGACGTCAGCTCGCAGAGAACGTGACGTCGACTGGCTGCTGTACGGCAACTCAACGAGGACAAAAGCGATTCGATTATAAACAAACTACTTTATCAATTAAATCCAACCATAAATGACATATAAAAGATACAAAATACATCAATAAACATTATAAATCTCTCTCTAGATATTTAAACTGTAAAATGTCTGCTCCTCTGTCTCTATAAGCTTCATACATACACTGTTTGTGTCCCTTTTCATTGTCTTACTAGCATTTCAGATTCACAAGAGTACATTTTCTAATATACCTTTAAATAATAATAATTACTTTTAAACCATTCAGTCAGCATAGAAATTATAAGATTACTGTCTGAAATTGTTTTCTCCCAGCAGACCACATGACACATGACAATAAAAACATGACAATAAAAACCTGTGCAATACATTACACTGTGCAATAATAGTTAAAATAGTTTTTTCTGTCTGTAAATATAATATTTCAGTTATTGTTGATTTTCTACTGTTTTTTATTGCTTATTTATAATACTTGTTTTTTTATTTTCATTGTTTTACTTTTATCTTGTCTTTCTTCTACTATGTCTCTTGTGTGCACTTTACTCTACGCTGCTGTAAGCCTGCATATTTCCCCGCTGCGTGACTAATAAAGGATTATCTTATTTTTTTTACTTTATACTTTATTTGGACTTTTTCCCCCCAATTTCCCAAAAGTAGGACAAATCAGAGAAGCTGCTGTTTTCTCCAAAAGTATAATCATGCCTGCAGATCCGTGCATTATTTCTTGTAGATGGTTATTAAGCACACTCATATGTAGCTACATGTTTTCTGCCTTTAGATTGGGACAATAAGATCAGAGTCTAAAAAGACTGATTGATTGATTAATTGAGATTGAGTCAAAAAGCTTGGGAAGGTTTTCAATGTGGTTCACTGGGTGAAGGTCATGCATTATATCTATTTAAAAAGATAGTCATACCACATCCTAATATTTCCACATAACTATGAAGACAAACACAGGAAATCACAACTCCCTTTGGACATCCAGTTTAGCACACACAAACACACAGCATAGTTTTGTTAAAAGTTTTCTGGTTTAAAAATAGGAGCACTAAGAATGTCTGTAGATAAATTGGTTTAAAAAAAAAAACCTATGTTGATTAAAAACAGTTTAGTTTCTCCTAATATTCTTTGTGTTTTCAGCTACAGTAATCCACACCTACTCCTGGGAGGTGGCCTCCTTCTGCTGCATCAGGTCAGCGTGGCCTTTGGTGACTCCCCACCATCGGGCGTGGACATGGAGGGGCAGTAAGGACGGCCGGACGCCGGCTTCAGCTTCTCCCAGTAGTCACGACGGGCCCTGCAGAGAGGAACGCCTTTAATTTAAACCAAACTGGAGGTATTTTGGGAGAAAACTTGAAGTTAAAGTAAGAGATCTCCTCAGTACCTGGCTCTGACCCAAGGCTTGGTGTGCATCTCCAGACCACTGCCCCAGGTGCCGTGCTTCTCAGAGCCAGCAGGCAGGATACCCCTCTCAGGTGCCAGCTCCTCAGCCACGGCTCGGATGTGATAGGGCTCGAATCCACAGCAGCCTCCGATGTAGCGGATGCCGGCTTTGTAGGCCTCCCGGGCGTATTTCTGCATGTCCCATCTGGTCAGGATCCTCGGCTCCAGACCTGACGGAGGAAACACAAGTTTACATTATTTTCTTCCGTGTTAAAGTTTAGACTGAGATGTTGAGAAGCAGCAGTGTTTGAGTGTGTCCACGTACTGAAAGGGAACTCGGGCAGATCAATGAAACCCTGGCAGTTGCAGTCAGGAATGTGGTAAGCCAGCGGCTGGCTCATGTAGTGGGCCTTCAGCCCGGCCTTCTCCACCCCCTCCTTCATCATCTTCACCGTCTTCACACAGGTCTCCGGGTCAAAGTGGCAGTTGACCCCCACAATCTGAGCTCCTATACGGAGAGGAAACATGAAAAACTTGATGACCATCCAGGTGAGAACGGGAACAGCTTTCTAGTCTGCCATGGCGTCATACTTCCACTGGCGCCAAAGTCAAATAATTTAAAGTCCTCCACACTCTGACTTCTCTCCATCACCACTGGGGACCTGAGCTTGGAATTGGACACTAAAAAAGTACAACAGAAACCCTGCAAAATCGGTGTGCTTTTATAATAAATTATAATAACCCCCCCATGTGGATATACTGTACATTTTGTTGTATGTTTCTATGTAGTTGAGCTGCTGCAACACCCGAATTTCCCCCATGGGGATCAATAAAGGAATATAATAATATATGTGCTTTATTTCCAAAAAATCAACGCTGACATTATTTGCATTATTTGATAGCATTGAAAACATGAACCAATGTTTGAAGGACAGTCTGACCTCCAGAACTGTCATGTTCACAGCACCTTCCTGCTTCTCTATGGTGGTGGGAGGAGTACTCTGATCTGAAAGTAGCATTAGTATAGTGCAGAAATACTGCTACAAGTACAAGTCCTGCATTTAAATATAGGCTTATTAAAGTACAATAAGTAAAAGTACTCACGTTGCAGAATTACCCTTTTCAGAACTTATTTATTAAGATATTATTTGATGCATTATTGTGTTCGTCACTTTAATGATGAAGGTGGTAGAAGTGGAACTAATTCCACTACTTTAAAACCCAATGAGCAGTTTGTGAATTTCTCTCCGGGGTTCAATTAATTTATTTTAAAAAAGGGAACATTTGTTAACTTTTAAATGGGAGTCCAATCAGTACTGATGGTAAATGTAGTCCACTGAGGAAATAAATTCCCCAGTGCTGCTATATTGTTAGAGAAAGCTGATTTTTTTCCCCAGCTGTGCCTACATGTACCAGGATGCATTGCACACGAGTATTGATTTTGCTACAACTGATCAAAACAAACAAAAAAAAAACAGACACATCTGTAATCTGTAACAACTGCAGGCCTTTTTTAATTCCTTATACTTTACTTGGATAGGTGGAGATAAGGTTTTTCTTTTTATCCATTATTGGAACATTAATCTGGAAAGTAAGTAAAGGCATAACATACATATAGAGGAGTAAAAAGTACAATTTTTGCCTCTGAAATGTAGTAGAAAAATGGAAACACTTCTTTACTTTCCGCCACTGCATCTATAAACCAAAACTTGGATAGCATGAAACCTCTTAGATTCAGTTTAAACTTTATAATGTTATCAGTTTCTTTGAAGCCATCCAGTCATTAAAAAAAAAAAAAACAGTAAAACTGTAGTCTGCATCCTTGTAAACTTTATTTTATAGATGATCGTTGCATTTAATATGCTGCAGAATTAGTTAGGAGTTTTTCAAAAAAAGGACAGAACTCAAAGGCAGATTTTGCAGATTTTTATTGCTCCACATCCTTCCATTATTTTGTCAGTAAACATGAGGCACTTCTGGAGTGTTAAGGCATTACTTCAAGTGCATTCACAGCTGCTGCCTTTGTGTTATTTTCAGCCTCAGTAATTCACAATTATATTTTGAAACAGGCACTTATTGTTGCTTTAGGCTAGAGAGCCAATGTAAAGTTTAAACATATGATACCAGTCTTGTACATACAGTAGAAAAAGTCCTAAAGAGAAAGAAAGAGCTTCAGCATTTCAATCTTTTTGGTTTGTAAACTTGTGAGTACACTTTCTCCTGTCTTCATAGAATAACAGATCAGAGGGGAGCTCAGTGTTTTTTGTTGGCCTTGTCAAAGAGAGCCTTCAACTGCTCCTCAGAGGTGGCCTCCTTCTGCTGCATCAGGTCAGCGTGGCCTTTGGTGACCCCCCAACTATCGGGCGTGGACATGGAGGGGCAAAAAGGACGGCCGGACGCCGGCTTCAGCTTCTCCCAGTAGTCACGACGGGCCCTGCAGAGAGGAACGCCTTTAATTTAAGCCAAACTGGAGGTATTTTTGAGAGAAAACGTGAAGTTAAAGTAAGAGATCTCCTCAGTACCTGGCTCTGACCCAAGGCTTGGTGTGCATCTCCAGACCACTGCCCCAGTTGCCGTGCTTATCAGAGCCAGCAGGCAGGATACCCCTCTCAGGTGCCAGCTCCTCAGCCACGGCTCGGATGTGATAGGGCTCGAATCCACAGCAGCCTCCGATGTAGCGGATGCCGGCTTTGTAGGCCTCCCGGGCGTATTTCTGCATGTCCCATCTGGTCAGGATCCTCGGCTCCAGACCTGACGGAGGAAACACAAGTTTACATTATTTTCTTCCGTGTTAAAGTTTAGACTGAGATGTTGAGAAGCAGCAGTGTTTTAGTGTGTCCACGTACTGAAAGGGAACTCGGGCAGATCAATGAAACCCTGGCAGTTGCAGTCAGGAGTGTGGTAAGCCAGCGGCTGGCTCATGTAGTGGGCCTTCAGCCCGGCCTTCTCCACCCCCTCCTTCATCATCTTCACAGTATTCACACAGGTCTCCGGGTCAAAGTGGCAGTTGACCCCCACAATCTGAGCTCCTAAACGGAGAGGAAACATGAAAAACTTTATCAGAGAAACACTAGATGGCGCCAAAGTCAAATCATCTCCAATCCCCTCAAACAGTGCATTATGAAAATGAAAGACTAAGCAATTTAAGCACTCATTCCTGCAGGATTATTTTGTGAAACTTGATGTTTCCTAACTCATACATACAGCAGATGGATTGAGATCTTGTCATACCAGCTTTGACGAGTCTGACAGCACATTCTCCGGGGCTGACTCCGTTCAGGTCTCCCTCGGGTCCGATGCACAGAGTTGCAGCCACTGGCTTCCCGGTGGTCTTCAAAACCTGGACGGCCCACTCAGCCTCTTCCACGTGCTCAAAGTACTGCCAGCAAAAACACACAAGCATGACGAAAATGGAATTGTCACTCTTTTAATGTGTATTTGTATTCACATTTTTAATTCAGAAGTTCAAAATAGTCACTGTTGGCGGCTAAAGATTAAGCAAGATTTTTTTTTTCATACCAGTAAAACTGTTATGAGAAGACCTGCAACCCTACTCTAAAAAGCCAACATTCTCACAGTTAGAGCCTAGCTGGTGAACATAGTGGAGCATTCAGCAGCTAAACAGACAGATATTTCCCTTTAGGAGTTGGTTGAGACCAAAAATGGAGCTAAAGCATGTTGTTCTGCAACAGCTGCATTTGTAAACTGTCTGCCAACAAGTTCTCCACATCAACTCAAAATGATTTCATGTCATGTTGAGTCATCAACTTCTTTCTGACGCCCCAACAGTGGTCAAAAAATATACCTGTTACTGCAGGTTTAAAAAGATTTCAACATAACGACGATCAGGTGGTTTCAATCAGCAGTGAGCAGGAACATGTTGGCGTTAGTTGGCATTGAATTAATGCAGTTTAAAGAGAACACTGACATGAAGGTTATAATAAACTAGGTGGTGCAACAATGGCTGATGTAAACACTTTATTGTCGTTACCTGAGGGGTTTAATGCTACTAAAACAGGTGTCACTCTTTAGAGAAATCCAAATATCCCTCTACAAGGGACTATTGGTATATCTTGAGTGGCTCTGGTCTTTCTGAGAGTATAAACCTGAAGATGGAGACAGAGAGGCTCTAATGCAAAGGTCACTGGTTGCATTATGGGAAGTGTAGGCTCCAGTGTTGTTTGACTTTTACATAAGAATAAAAAAAAAAAAGATCCTTCCCAGCTTTATGGGAGTGCAACACCAAAAATAAAGTTTTTTTTCTCAGACTTTTTCCCTCTCACGTCCAACTAACCTCTGCAATCAAGAAGTCCACGTTTTTCTTGACGAAGACGTCGATCTGTTTCTTGAAGATGGCCTTGACGTCATCCTCACTCTTGCAGCTGAGGTAAGCAGGGGTCTGAGAGACTCCTCCTGCCACCAGAGCATCACCCTCATTGGCCACCTCTCTGGCCAGGTCACAAGCTGCCTCGTTTATTTGCTGCCCCTGAAGATCACAAGAAAAATATAAATTATTATTATATTCCTTTATTGATCCCCATGGGGGAAATTCAAGTGTTGCAGCAGCTCAACTACACAGACAATAAATACACATACTATACAACTACACAGACAATAAATACACATACTATACAACTACACAGACAATAAATACACATACTATACAACTACACAGACAATAAATACACATACTATACAACTACACAGACAATAAATACACATACTATACAACTACACAGACAATAAATACACATACTATACAACTACACAGACAATAAATACACATACTATAAACTACACAGACAATAAATACACATACTATACAACTACACAGACAATAAATACACATACTATACAACTACACAGACAATAAATACACATACTATACAACTACACAGACAATAAATACACATACTATACAACTACACAGACAATAAATACACATACTATACAACTACACAGACAATAAATACACATACTATACAACTACACAGACAATAAATACACATACTATACAACTACACAGACACAGACAATAAATACACATACTATACAACAAAATAAAGATAGAAATAAAATAAATAAATACACTTATATAATAAAATGCATCACCTCCAAGTTCTTATTTCTGCTCTTTGGTGCAGGCTGTCTCTGGTTTCAAACCAGCTCTGCTGCCAAACTGCCATCTCTTTGCAGCAGCTGCAGCCACACAGACTAAAGATGTACTCACAGTGAAGCGCTGAGTGTGGCCTCGGTTCTCCAGTTTATCATCAGTTGCGTAGAAAGTGAATGTCTGCATGACATTGGAGCCTGCTCTCAGGAACTCCCTGTGCAGCTGCCGCACTAAAAACACCAACACCAGTCAGTCAGATGACCAATGCACAGAATGCATGGAGTTTAAAAAAAGAAGGCAAACGAGCAGTACCTGCTTCTGGGTGCTCGGCTGCAGCCTCGGGGGTCCACGGTCCTGCCTTCACATAACCTCTCTTCTCCAGAGCGAAGACAAAGCCTCCGTCTCCAATGATGATCTCTCCTGCATCCAGGCACTCCAAAATGCCCTGCGTGGAAATTAAAGTGTGCAAAAAGCACAGAAAATGCACACAAGATTGTTAAAGTTCACAATCTTTTGTTTGGCAGTATGCAGAACCACTTTCTTTTTGCACAAAAATGAGCACACGCAACTGGATTCTGAGTGCTGGAGCGTCGAAACTGAAACCATGCATGAAGTTCCATTTAAAAGAAGAAGAATTTGAGCCTATGTGGTGCATATCAAGTTCTTATTCACTCACCTTCTTCACTCCTGGTGCCATGATTATTGCAGCAGTGACCGGCCTTCTCTGCTCTGAGTTGGGAGAGGGCTTTGTGCAGACATCCATGCTGCATTTATAGGGCGTTGTGCCTGATGTCACTCCAGAGGAACCGCCTGCCCTTTTTTTGCAAAGCTCATCTTTCTTTTCTTTCTTTTTTTTTTTCTTTTGGCAAGTTTGCATAACACAACCTATTGTTCATGAGACTCGTGCTCTGCTGGTATTTTGTGGAATCAAAACAAATAGATTTAGTGCTTTAGAAGGTGAGTTTATCTGTGCAAACGTTCAGAGAATTTGTCTAATGCAAACCATAGTGCAGTCAGGTTTAACTGCATGTTTCATATTTGCAACACAAATAAACCATAAAAATGCAGATTTTTTTTTAGAGATAAGTATAATTAGATTATTTTCTGTAATTATATAACCTCAAGCTTTGGTCATGGAGGTGTTAAAGTTAGTGGTCGAAAGTGCCCAAGTGCTGTGAGTGACTCTGGATAAATGCCAAAGCCAGGAACATGTGGTAAACCAGATACATGTGCACTTTGTACAATTCTATAGGAGTGATGTGATAAAGATAAAAGCAAGAGGACGACAATATGATTGGTTTGGCACGATTTTTATCCTTAAATTAAAGTCCCCCTCTATTCAAAATATTCTTCATTTATTGTTACTTCACTCTGATGTTTGAGCGTCTCTGTGCAGAAAGATGTTTGTGCAGAGTTTGACACTAGAGGGCTTTTTTTTCACATTCATTAGGTTTCTCTCTGTCTATGCACAGCTCAGTGTGAGCAGGATTATGTGACTCCACAAATAGCTTGGAGCCCATCGAGGTGAAAAAAAGAAGAAAAGGTGGAAACCACAGTGCAGGATCACTGGGAATGGGCTTTACAGTGAACTATAGGAGACATGGTGTGTGCAGAAGTCAAACTTTTGATGCAACATATATTTAAATATTTATAAATTGTGGGGTTTTTTAACGAGGGGGAAAGTGTAGATGGAATTGGAAGAATTTCTGATGAGATAATTTATCTTTTTTTTTTATAAAAACACGTTATTATTTTAAGAAGATGATATTTAATCTTTTTTGGTAGCATCCATTATCCAGAATAAATCTTTCCCTGAGTCCATGGGGAAAATTATATGTGAAACTTTTTTGGGAATTGGTCATGTACACACTTGCAGTCCAGGTTACCATGGCGATGACACCGTCTGGTAATCCAGCCAAGATAGACACAACAGAGTCCAGGCAAGCGAAAAACCACAGGACGGTCAAAACTAAGTAAACACACTGTGGAAATACTCCACTACAAGTAAAAGTCCTTCATTTAAAACCTTCCTTCAGTTAAAGTATGTATCTGCAAAATGTAGTCTCTGTCCTGTGAGAACCTCGTATCTCTAAAAAGAACAAACAACCAGTTTTCAGCTTTGTGACGATGCATTTTCCAGCTGATCCAAGAGGCTTTTTAAAGAGTTCATTTATCTGAAGAAGTAGGAGGATTTTCTCAACACATAAAGGAAACACTTCATCCTTCAGTTTATCACAAACATTCAACATCAACACATCTGGAGATACAAGGTTTTACCTGGACAGGAAGGGGATGAAAAACTGTCATCTGAGAAGAAACTTAAGCTGTCAGACAAATGTAGTAAAAGTACAATATGTACCTCTGAGAGGTAGTGGAGGAGAAGTATAAAGTAGCATAACATTTAATTATTCAAGCACAAGTACCCCAAATTTGTACTTAAATACAGTACTTGAGGAAATGTTCTTTCACTAATGGACAAAACACATGATTAACCGTCTTGGATCTTTGGATCTCCTTTATACCCCGTGTCCCTCTATATGAAAGAACGCCATGTGTAATATAACATGATACTTTGAAGACAGTACATGCTGTACGGATGGCACATTTGTTGCGGATGTTCTAATTTTTATCTCCCATGTCTAGGGAGGTTAGAATGTTTTAATAATCCAGGCCAGCATGCTGCTATCAGGGGTATATGTTATTCCTCTGTTAAGTCTCGTTCAGATCATTTGTACAGAGGTCCTTAGAGCTAAATGCACTTCAGCTTAATAAGACATAACATTTTACTACATGAACCGCTCCAGTGGATCAGACTGTGGTTGCACTTGGCAGCTTCCAGGGGTGAATGTGATCAGGGAGTTCCTGCTAAAGTGAGGCTTCTTCCTCTCTGAAATACCCTGAATAAACAAAGGTTTAAAAAAAAAAAGATGCAAAGTTCTCAGGGGAACATGAATGCCATGAGTGAAAAATATTTGTAAATTAAAGAGATACGACACTGCATGTGAAATATTTGGATATGTGGAGTTAGGGAAAAAATCAGGGGGATCATAATAGTCATATGGGTTCATCCTCAGGGGATCATGAATGTATCCACACATTCTCATTCCCAACTCGTCAAATACCGGCGGTGGTTCAGTGGCGATCGAGGGACTAGGTATCCCCTCTAGCGTTAGTTTCCAACGTGTCGTGACAGCTTGTTACTATACGTTTCATGCGTAGTGTCCTTTCAAAATAAACTTTACAGGAAGTTAAGTTAAGCCGTTAACGCCGTTGTAACTGTCAATCACAGTAAGCCCCGCCCTAAATCATACTCTGCTTTATGGTCTATTTGACTCTAAATGGAGCATCATTTACTAAATGAACATCATGCTGTATTGAAGAAGACTTGAAACTAGAGATTGAGACCATAAACTCATGTTTACAATGTTTACTGAGGGAATAAATCAAGAGAGAAGTAGAGTCATTTTCTCATAGACTTCTATACAACCAGAGGAGTCGCCCCCTGATGGACAGTAGAGAGAATGCAGCTTTAAAGACATGAAGCATTGGACTTCACTTCTCAGAACAGGAAGTTGATTAATACCTGGAAAACTATTGACATCTCCTTCAGCCTCAGTTGTACTTTGCTTTTAGTGTTAATTAGCAAATGTTAGCAGAGGATATATGTATAACCAGAGGAGTTGCCTCCTGCTGGTCAGTAGAGAGAATGCAGGTTTAAGGCACTTCAGCATTGGATTCACTTGTTAGAACAGGAGTTTGCAGCCCGGTTGGGAGTGAGAACAGGTTTAATGTGTACGCAAAAGTTTACAACAATCCATTTAGTAGTTGTGGACCAAAGTGGTGAACCATCCAACAGAAAGACATTGCTGTGGTTAAAACTATTAACAAAATACAAACAAATGCAGACATAGAAGTAGAGGCTTTAACTTGGGACAAGCTTAAAGCAAACAGTCCAGCATGTTGCCGTCCCACCAGAGATAGTGGCAGCCTATGTAGACCACATGTTGTAGTGTAACATGATATAGTTAAGTCTGGTGCACAATTTTTGCTGAAACACTTTGTACCTTTTAAACCCTAAGTCTGCTTTATTGCCTGTAAATCCGCCCAATACCGTTCAATAAACTGTGCACATATTCACATCATTTCAAACTGGTTCATAAATGCATTTGTTTCTGCATTTCGGTGTTTATTTAAAGCAGTTGTGAAGATAAACGTCTGGTTCAAACCTGTTGCAGCTGTTCCAGGTGGGTTATAGGAAGCTGTGTTGCAATAAAAGGCTCAAGGACCACTCGGAGATCAATGTTTCTGTGTGGATCGCTCAGACTTCAGCTCACACAGGTCAACTCTTATGAGTGTCGTTTACCTTTTAGTTACATAACCCAGTCAAAAATAACTAGAGCAAAGCCTTTCTTGGATAGAGTTCTTTGTTATTAATCTGCCGTGTTGCATTAATCTGTTTTATGCAATAATGCTAATACAAGCGTCGTGAATTAACATGTGTTAATGACATTTCCATCAGCCTCAGTTGTACTTTGCCTTTAGAGTTAATTAGCAAATGTTAGCATGCTAACACCCTAAACTTAGATGCAGAAAAAATATAAATATTCTATACCTATGGACATTCACATTTTTAAATAAATGTTCATGGCCCAAAGAGGGGAAATTAACAAACATATTACGCGAAAAGCAAAAAGAGAAAACTTTGAACGGTCACAAATTTGTGCAGAGGAATTGTTTTTCTTTTCTTTCCTTAATCCCATTTATCATTTTATAATCATTTTACTATGGAACAAGTACTTTAACTTATACTTTCAGTACATTTTGTTGCTAATACTTAGGTACTTTTACTCAAGTGACATTTTTTATTTTAGTATTTGAATACTTCTTCCACCAGTGTGCATGAAGTAACACTATAATCATTGCATCTGGCAGAAGGTTGATATAATACATTCATTCAAATTATATTCAGGGCTCTGTGACCTACATTCTTTTTTTTTTTTTCTTTTAGCACTCAAAGTGTTAACACTCCTAAGGGTTGTTCTGGGTAAAGTTTCGTCCTGACTTGGTCCTCGACCTGTGGGCGTGCCAACACTGCTGTCAGTGCAAAAGTGGGATATTTGTAACCACGCGTGGCAGTGCAGGGGTCCAGTGAGAGAGAGGAGGGGGGGCTGGCTATGCTTTAAGTTGCATGTATAGTTTTTAAAACAAAAATATCACCGCAGTTATGTCGCGGATACTAAACCTGATCCACTGTCGTTTGCGGAGAGATTTGGCCGCATGTCGAGGGAGAGCTCTGCTGCCTTTGAGGACCATCTGCTGCACCTCCAGAAAACAAGCAGAGGAGAGGTGAGGTGGTGCAGTTCAGTTCACATGTGCAATGCTGATCATTTCATGGGACACGTTTGTTATAGATGAGGGTATGAGGCGTGCCATGCGTAAAATGCGCGTAAAGTTGCCATTACGCACAACTGTTAAAGCAGTTATGGTGACTTCAACATGTCAGCTCTTTGTAAACAAACTAGTGATGTGCATGTTGTAAAGCTGCAATGATTCACCTGTATTGTCTTTGTCTTTCCTCAGTGATGCATCCTCAGCCCTCAGAAAGAGGTGGAAGGACACAGCAGACACTGTGATCATAGGTGGGGGATGTGTGGGGGTCAGCGTGGCTTATCACCTGGCCAAAGGTGGTGTGAAGGATGTGGTGCTGCTGGAGAAGTCTGATCTGACGGCTGGGTCCACCTGGCACGCTGTACGTCTACAAAACTCTACTTTTATTTGTCCAGAACAGTGAATGTGAAGGTGGAGATGGTACCAACACATTGTCACACAACATTTTTTAACATATTTCCATTTCCATCTTGGTTTGCAACTAATATTAGCATCATTATTTATCTTTTTTTTGGTCTGTAAAGGGTCAAATATGACCGTCACAATTTAAATTATCTGCAGATAATTTTCTCGATTCATAGTTTTCTCCATTAAAGTGAGCCAAATTGACATCCTTTAAATATTTGTTTTATCCGACCAAAAGTCCAAAACCAAAATAAAAGTTGCATCAGAGGTTGTTTGGTATTTTTACTTGACAAATGTCAGACATTTAATCAACAATGGAAATAGTTGCAAAACCCTCTCAAGTTAGGGAATATTTAATATTTTTGCTTGAAAAATGACTACATTTAGAAATATTTCTATCTCAACTTGGATTCATTTATTATATCCGGGGATTTTCTTCGATATTATCATGAAAATTAACATCAGTCCTCTGAAAAATATTCAGATTGACCACTGAGCACGTTTAATGTTAATAGAAAAAGTATGGAGAGCTTTTCTTCCTCGACAGTCTCATTCAGGGAAGATCAGTTCCAGGGCAGCTGTTCCAAGTTTTCAAGGCACACGAGGTCTTGATCCTCATTCACTTCAGTGTGATGCTATTAATAAACATTTGACATGTAAGACAGGGGAACTTACTCTTACTATGTTACTCTCTTCATCTGTGGGGGTTGGAGCCTTTCCCAGCATGCATTAGTGTGAGTGGCAGGGAACTCCTTTTATGAGTTACAGTCAGTTTAAAGATTGTGATGAACTTGTAAAAAATGATCTCAATTGCTCTTCTGTTTAGAATAGTTTGGAGTTGTATCAAAATGCTTGGACAGGGTATGAAAGCTGCTTTAATATATATTTTATATATTATATAATAGGTTGCTCTTGGTTATGAAGAATTATCGCCTTACTTTGCAGCTCTTCAGAGCGTTTCAGCATCTTTAAGCTCATTGTTTTGGTTTTAAACGACACTCAACATCATTGTTTTACTTTACTCCCACAGCTCTCATTAGCATTTTTAGCTCCGAAACCTGACTATACGCCACTTGCCTATCACCAAACAACAGAAAGACAAATTTATAGCGACCAGGTAGTGAAGATAGTGAAGCATTTAGCTGCTAAATGGCCAGATATTTGTCTAAGGAGGTGGTGGAGACCAAAACAGAGGTAAAAGAGAGTGAATATTGGACTTGCATTCATCAAGTGGACACAAACATGAATCCAAAGAATGATAATGTCGCTCTTTGTCTTCCTAGATGTGTAAATATGCAACTGTTTGCACAAATATAACTTAAATGTGTTGTCATTGTTGTGTTTACAGTCTTTTTTCTGCCCCCAAAAATATGTTTATGCAGAGGTGAGTGTTTTGTCTCTGCAAATTAATTTTCTTATCCTGGTTTGTTTGTATTTCAGGCTGGTTTGACAACATATTACCATCCAGGCATCAACCTCAAGAAAGTCCACTATGACAGCATTAAATTATACGAGAGCCTGGAGGCTGAAACTGGACAGGTGAGATTCCTGGCTCACCTTTCCTACCTTTGATTTGTAGATTAGTTTTTTTTATCTGTGTGCTCACATGTTGTTTGTATTGTCTTGTTTATCTGCAGGCTGTCGGCTTTCATCAGCCCGGCAGCGTCCGTATCGCTTCAACGGCGGCCCGAGTGGATGAGATGAGGTACCAGATGACGCGCACACACTGGCATGTGACGGAACAGTACTTCATCGGACCGGAGAAAGTCCACGAACATTTCCCTCTCCTCAATATAGATAAGGTCTGTACCAACCATGGAAATATTAGAGTATTTAACCTTAAAGAGACATTGGATTCTGTGGATTAATGATATAGTGATTGGCTGTCCTTGATTGAACAGTCAATAATGATCGTCCACCACACCATAGTACAAATATCACATAATCTCCTCTACAAAGTGTTTAAAATTCTGCAGTCTCGTCCTGGTTTTGCAGGGGTTTGCAGTCTTTGCTTGATTTCCTAGAGTTAGATGAGAAGATCAATACACTATCTGTCTGTTGGAAATATAAAGCCAATCCAGAGGAAAACAGTGAGGCCAAAAAAATGACAAAACAGACATAATTATTATTATTATTAGTATCATTATTATTATATATTGGTCGATAGATAGAACCTATCTCAACAATAAACAGGCCAGCATATTCATCATGCATTCATGATCCCCAGAAGATTATTCCCTCTGATTTTAGTTAGCTGTCCTTTTGTCTGGCATCATCACAAGATGCATAGGAATTTACAATTAAATATACCAGCACATCCATATTTTCCTCAGAGGAAAAAACGCTTTAGATTTTGGACCATCCAGTTTTCCTCTTGCGTCATCCTCAGGAGGCCAAAATGTCAACACACACAAAAACATCTTCATATCATCAAATATTTGACAGGTTGATGAATTTTGCTATTCATGGTCCCCAGAACCCTGTTGTTTTGTCTGGCACCACCACAAGTACTAAATCACTCTCTGTGCACAAGAATTGTCCAAGTCTAAAGATTTGGAAGAAATCTACGAGCACACACTCAGGCATTCTTGCTCCTCAGAGGAACAGCCCTTCCCATTTTGGATCTTTGTATCATCTACAGGAGGCCAATATGTCAACTTTTCACCCACAAAAACATCTTAAAGTCATCAAATATTTTGCCAGGCCGACAGAAACCACAAGGACGTAGTCTTTGTGCACAAGAATTGTCCAAATCTAAATCTAAAGATTGGGGTGAAAGTTACCAGCACATTCTCAAGCATTCATGGTCCTCAGAAGAAGAGCCCTTTCGATTTTGGATCATGGATCAATCCTCAGGAGCCCAAAATGTCAACTTTTCACACACCAAAGCATCTTGAAATCATAAAATATTTGGCAGGTTGACATGAATTTGCTACAATTATTCATGATCCCCAGAATTGTCTGGCACCACCACAAGGCTGAATGGACAAGTGGCGAAAATATCAACATTTCGCACACAAAAAAAATTATTACTATTTTTAATCAGCAAATATTATGCAGAAGGACATGAAAGTTGCTAATCACATTTATGCTCACATGTGGATAAACCCCTTTGGGTAAATAAACCATAAAAAGAATAGGAAATATGCTGATACTTTGTTGTTACCACCCACTTTAGTATTATAGTATTAAAGCGATGAACTTTGCATCTTTGAGATTTTAAGCAGATTTAAGACATGTTTGATCAGTTGACTTTTGTGCAATTGTTTTGATCAACAAATAAAATTGAGATATACAGTCAAGAACCACTTTTTCAGTCTCTAAAATATTAATATTCGTTGTTATATGAACATTTGTTCTCTTTATTTTCAGGTGTTGGCAGGTCTGTACACCCCAGGAGACGGCCACATTGACCCTTACTCTCTGACTATGGCTCTGGCTGCTGGTGCTCGCATGTACGGCGCCCAGATCTACAACCCCGCCCCGGTCACCGCCCTCAACCCGACCGCCGACGGAAAGTGGGACGTCCAGACTCCTCACGGGACAATCCGCGCAAATCGCATTGTCAATGCAACAGGTTTGTGCCTGCAGAAAATGCACATTCACGCTGAAACCAGAGATGAAAAACCTGGAAAATGTTGATGCTTTATGCTTTATGCAATTTCAGGCTTTGAAGTTTGTTCGTTTTGCATCAAAGTCTGCTTTAGTTACAGGATTTTTTTTTCCAGACATGCAACAACTATAGGCTCATATTTACTGCAGTTAATACACTAAGTTGTGGGCTTGGATGTGTGTACAAGGTATTTTAAATTTAGCACACTTTCCATGAGACAACTAAAATTAGAATTTTTCTTTGATGTGCTTTTAATTTCCTTCGAAACACATAAAAAAAATGGAAAAGTCCCACTCTAAAATGTAACTCAGGTGCAGAATTACTCTGAATATCTGCTGATTAAGACAGAAAGCAGAACCATCCCATAGTCTAGTCTGAGAGTGCACATTCACTCTCAGACTAGAGATAGAAAACATGTACATTTTGATGGTTTATGCTTTGATTTTTAGTGCAATTTCAGACTTTGAAGTTTGTTTGTTTTTGCATCAAAGTCGACTTTAGTTTCAGTATTTTTTTTGCATGCAACAACTAGAAGCTCATATTTACTGCAACTCGTACATTAAATTGTGGACTTGGATGTGTTTCACAAGGCATTTAAAATTAAGGTTACATTTTCCATGTGACAACAAATTTAGAATTTTATTTCGATGTACTTTTCCTTTCCTTCCAACACAGAAAAAAATGAAAAGTCCTACACAAATATGTAACACATATGCTTTGATTTTTTGTGCTAATTCAGGCTTTGAAGTTAGTTTGTTTTTGCATAAAAGTCTGCTTTAGTTACAGCATTTTTTTTCCAGACATGCAGCAACTAGAAGCTTACTTGTATTTACTGCACATAGAAAAATGAAAAGTTCCAAGCTAGAATGTAACTCAGGTGCAGAATTACACTGGATTACTTCTGATTAAGACACAACTCGAACACATCCCATAGTCGTTGCGCTACGTTATCTGTGGACACTGTACAGAAGGAGACCTTTGCCCACACTGACCGCCGCCTGCAGAGTTCAGAGTAATTTAGACTTTGGCTTGAACTGGGTCGTACCAGTTCTGGGGGGATTTTGTTGGCAAAGACTCCTTTCATCCCGGCTGCTGTTGTTTTTTTATCTGGCAACTTTCAGGAATTTGCTTCAGTGTGTCGTCCTCAATAGAAGAGAGATTATGTAACATGAATTATTTAGGTCATGCATACAGCAACACCCGTCTTATATTTATCTAACAAACTAATTGCAGAGAAAAGCAACTGCAGTCCATCACTTAAAAGTACTGTAACAGTCATGGGTCAGAATGTGGATATGCATTCATGGTTTAAAAAAAGTTCTGCAATGCAAGGATCTAGTCACCACACATGCATTAAATTGTAGAGGGTACCATAAAAGACCCTTGCGGAGTGAATTTTCTACAGCTCATTCAGAATGCCTTGTTCCATATTTCCTGCCTTGAATTTGCACATTCTGTACTCTGGTTGAAGCCAGCTATGCTGCGGATCCTGCTGTCGTTTTGCCTTCACTGTGTCAAACAGCCAATCCAAACAAGCCAACCGCTCACATTTCATCCAATCTTGAAGCAGCAGCACTTGCACACCTCCCGTTTTTTTCAAGCGTTTTCTCACTTTTTTGCATAAAGGGACTGAAATGTCAAACTGATAGATATCACAACGGTTGGGCTTAACATTGTTGGCAATATATACCAATATTCATTTCTGATATTTAATGGGTAAATGTACGATTTTGAAAGTTCAAACTCATGCATTCCCCTTTTGATTGTGTTTTGTTGTGATGTAAAGATTGACAACAGATGCAGGGCTGCAGAAATAACCCCCGTAATTAATCCAACATGGCAAGAATGAATCACCAAGAGGCAGCAGGAACCTCAGTCTTTTTTAAACACATTGTCTCCATGTGATAGTTTAAAACCCACTACCCACAAGCAGCTGTTTTGTTGCACTTGCAAGTTTCTCTCTGCTCTTTTCTTACATACTTTATCCCTCCCATTCTTCACGGAGCCTTGTGCAGAACCGTAACCACTTCTTTTGTCCAGCCAGACAAAACAAAAAAAAACATTCACAAACTGTGGAGCAGTCTGGAATGCAGTTATGCTGTACTCTCTCCTCCCAGTTGGACATAGAGAGGACTAAATTAAGGTCAAAGTTCAAAGGTCTCTTAGAATGTGACCCCACAGGATCAGTTTCAACATGTAAGCCTTGTTTTGACCATTGTGTGAAGAGTAGACTACACTTTTCAAACCTGCAAACTGATAAATGTTATAAAAAAGAGGCTTAAACCAGTGATTCCAACTAGATATTGTTGTTTTGATACTGTAAATTCCAGAAAATATAATTTTTATAGTATTTTTAGGGTTGTTTTCATGCAATATAGCTCAGTTTGTTCTAGTTTGCAGTCATGCTCCCACTTGGATGTTACCTTGCTTTTATCTAACTATGTAAACGGTCAATGTATTATTTTTGGCTATTTACATCCTTAATTACATCAGCCAACTATATCAACTATTTACCCACTAATTTAAGGTAACTATTTCAACCATTAATCCATTGTTTTTAGCCATCTGTTTAAACATCTCTGCAGGCTTGATAACTAGATTTGACCCTCAATTGCAGCACATGGTTCTCAGGAGTTACAGCTTGTTATGTGAATATATTTTGTAAAATCAAATTGTGAATTATGTTTTATCAAATAATTAAGTGTCTTCACAATATTTCAACAGTGCATTTAGCCTGGGACCTTTTGAGCGGATCATTATATATTCATTAATGGAGAAACAAATAGAGTTTAGCAGCGTGGAAGGCTCACATGGACATAACAGGACTTGTTTCAAAGCTTGTTTTATTTTGGTGAGCTTGTTGACTCCGTTCATCACTCCTCCTGGGTAACCCAGTGAATCGGCCCTCTGTGCAGGCGTCTGGTAAACACGCTCCTCTGCAGCACAGCTCTTGCATAAATTGCCTGGAACCTTATCTGGATGTTGTGTTTGCATGCACCCCCAACCCCGTCCCTCACCATGAGAAAGAGTTCACATGTGGCGCTCATGCAGAATATAAAGAGTAAATGTTGCAGACGTGCATGCATTCAACCACATTTACCCTAATTTGAAATATAATGGAATTCAAGTGGGTGTTCATTCCAATTTAATTTGTGTTAATAGAACTCACTCTTGCAACTCATAAGTGGAAGAAAACAGTGGATTTGGAGCAAAAGTTCATATTGATCTTTGTTTAGTTCACATATCCCACTTACAGACTCCCAATCAATGACTTTATAACATATGGACGTAGTCTCTGCAACGTCTCCTGTAGGTTTAACCCATCACTCAAAGCGGCCATGCCTTCTCTATAGATTCCTGTTCTTTTCTGTTCTGTTTCATAAATGCCAGGATGTAAAAACAGGAGATCTTTTATTTGATTACAAAAAGTCCTTCTCTTCAAATAGTTTTCATTTTTCTGTGCTGTTTCTTGTTGTTGTTTGTCCATCTGTCTGGGTGCTGGATGTCTATTTTTGTTGATCTTTTTGTTTGTGCTTATTTTTAAGTGTTTGCACTTTACATTCATGAATCTAAACCTTAAAATCACAGGATGACACATCAGCCTGGTCCTGTATTTATACATTTTAATATAAAGGTAAAAACATTCTGATTATATGGTCAGTTCATCCAAATTACAAAAAAACAACACAATTTCTCAATTTCTCTAGGTGGTATTTAGATCTGCATATAGCTAATAAATCTCATGCTTTTCTTTGACAATAAAGTCTTGGTGCATGTATCAGTTATCACTAACAATTGCTGCAAAGTACTTGCACACTTGCAGGTCTTTATAGACGGTTTCTACATAAAGTAAACACAAGCGATAAACCGTGTACCACCAGTCAAATTAATTATTAATATTTTCAAATTTCATGTGTTTAGAAGTTTATCTCAAAAGACAATGAAAGTAAATGTAAAACTGTTGGAAAGGCTGTTAAGTAACTACTGAATCATTCTTGAAAAATAATTCCTAACAAAGGAAAGAGTGGGGGCTTTACTTCTTGCTTACAAACAGATTCATTCATCAAACTTTGTGCGTCCATGAGGAGACATAAAGTATTTTTTAAAGGTTCAATAAAACATCTGAGGTAATCGAGAACATACTGTACAGCACTGAGAAGTTGACAAAAGTCTGGTACAGTGAAAGCAGTTTTGCTTTCTTGCCAAAAGTTAGATGAGAAGATTGACAACACTCTTATATGCATCTGTCTGTCGAATATGAAACTAAAGCCAGCAGCTGGTTAGCGTAGCTTTGAATGAAGACTAGAAGCAAGGGGAAACAGCTAGCGTGGCCAAAAGTACAAGAATGTGCCCATGCCTTGTGTTTAATGAGTACCTTTCTTGGTGGGGAAGCTTCGGCACTAAACTGCCCATAAAAAACACAGCTTGTCGTTTTTCCACTTCAGTTTATGTACCATTTAAAATGTGTTCATTCGTTACATTTAGAGCTGCTCATCTGCAGATTGTGTTACCTGTGGACAGAGCAAGGCTAGCTTGACTCTAAATGGACCATAATTTACTAAATGAACATCATGCTGTATTGAAGAAGACTTGAAACTAGAGATTGAGACATAAACTCATGTTTACAATGTTTACTGAGGGAATAAATCAAGAGAGAAGTAGAGTCATTTTCTCATAGACTTCTATACAACCAGAGAAGTCGCCCCCTGATGGACAGTGGAGAGAATGCAGCTTTAAGACACTTCAGCTTTGACTTCACTTTTCAGGTTTCCGCCTGATTAGGAAAAAATTTAACTGAACATAATTTGTTCTATCTAATTCAAATGCAGCCAACAAAGCAGAGCCGACTTAATCTTATTAGTTGATTTAATACCATCCCTGTTGTTGTTTATTAAGGTTTCTGGGCCCGGGAAGTGGGCAAGATGATCGGGTTCGAACACCCAACCATCCCGGTGCACCACCAGTATTTAGTGACGGCAACGGTACCGGAGGTGAAGGCTCTGAAGAAGGAACTGGCCGTCATCAGGGACCTGGAGGGCTCTTACTACCTGCGTCAGGAAAGAGACGGCCTGCTGTTCGGCCCGTATGAAAAGATGGAGAAGATGGTGCTGCAGGACTCTTGGGTCAGAGATGGAGTTCCCCCAGGTCTGTCTGCTATACAAACAGATTTATCTTTACATTTTGTATTTCTTTGAGCTAACTATCTGTGTCTCTGCGTGGCTGCTGCAGGTTTTGGTAAGGAGCTGTTTGAGTCGGACCTCGACAGGATCATGGAGCATGTGGAGATGGCCATGGAGATGGTCCCTGTGCTGAAGGAGGCCGACATCATCAACATAGTGTCCGGACCGATCACCTACACCCCTGACCTGCTGCCCATGGTCGGACCGCACCAAGGAGTTCGCAACTACTGGAACGCCATTGGCTTCGGGTACATGTTGGCGGATGGAGATTGGTCAGCAGATGAGGGCTGATTCATAATGCTGAACGCTTCGGACTGTTTTCAGGTATGGAGTCATCCACGCTGGCGGGATCGGTAAGTTCCTGAGCGACTGGATCAGGAATGGGGAGCCTCCTTACGACCTGATTGAGTGCGACCCAAACCGATACGGCAGATGGTCGGACGTGAATTTCCTGTGCGCCAAAGCTCGAGAATCCTATGGCTTCAACAATGTGGGTAAGAACAAGACGATCGCACCTTCTTTGGACGAAACCTTCTCTTTTAACCAGCACTTAACGGTAACTCCTCACTCTTGTCTGTCTCTCCAGTTGGCTATCCGAAGGAGGAGCGATTCGCTGGTCGACCAACCCAACGGAAAAGTGGCGTGTACGAGCTGCTGAAGGACAAAGCATCCATGGGCTTCCATGCCGGCTGGGAACAACCGCACTGGTTCTACAAACCTGGAGATGACACCGGATACAAGTAAGGCATCTCGTTAGGAGAGCTCGTCTGAAATATTACTCTAATATACTCGCTCTAAAAATGTATTTTGGCGATGGTTACACTTGTCTTTACAACAACACTTTTGTGATCAGATCAGCACTCAGCTGTTTTCACATATGTGTGAATTATTTCATGGTCAAAGGAGAGGCTTTAAAAAAAAATTAATTTCCTATAAATTCTTTATAATAAAAACCCCCTGTTATTTTTAGCTGTGTACTTTTCCTCCCTGCAGTGTAAGTAGACTTGTTTTATTGAGGACTAGCTGCTATCAAAGCTGTACCAATTTGGTGATAAACACATTTTATTTGACTTTAAATTCTTCACATCATATGTTTGATTTCATTTATTTTTATTTTATTTCATTTATTTCATTTATTTCATTTATTTATTTTATTTTATTTATTTTTATTTTATTTATTTTATTTATTTTATTTATTTTATTTATTTTATTTATTTTGTGTCTGTCTCTGTCAAGGACATATGTGTTCATGCTGGGTCAACATTCCCCCAAAATAATCTCTTAGTTGTTTAAATTGACCAAATGTTTATGTTGATTCCCTTGTTGAAAAAAAAATCTTAACATCAAAAGTCCCCGTTATTTAAAAGCTTTTATTTTGAAGGAGCAAATTGATAAAATGTTGGGTTTTCAGTTTCAATGGGAGCAAGATCTGATCTCAGAGCATCCAAACTTGACAGTTATGCTTTCTGGCATGATTGGATGACAAAAGTAGCATTGAAAGACAGAAGTGTTACCATCACGTTTGTTGTTTTTGATTGACAGCATGCCTACCATAACTATCTTAGACCTAAACAAGAAGTAAACATTTGAATAAAATATTCCTATTGTTTCGTAACTGCTATTAATGTAATTGCTAACAGCTGTTGCGACCCTTTAATTAACCATCGCATTTCTGCACTAGAGACACACCCCCCCTCACTCTTACGAAACCCTCTCATCAATCTGAGGAAAGAAGAAGAATTTAGTGACAAACAACACATGCAGATAACTGTCAGTAGCTGCATGTGACACAGCTGTCCCCGTGTGCAGGATCTCCGTATCAGAATATGAGACATGACAATGATTTAAAACCAAACTGTTAGAGTTTTTGGAGTCTCACCAAACCATTTGGCTGCATACTTGGCTCATATATGTCACATGGAGGTTTGTCTTTGAACAAATGTTACCCTCTTACCGCTCTGACGGCCCAAGGACGGGCCCTTGCACTGTTTTGTGTAGACGTGTTATTTACACCACTGCTATGTATAAGTAGGTACTGATGCGACATGTCTTTGGAAAGCTAAGATTCTTGTGATTCGATTGATGCAAATCATTTCAAGATCCGATCACAACAGCAGGTACAATCACCGCCTCTGTCAGTCCACCACCAAACAAACAAACAGTTACAAACTTGTGTCAACTCACCTCTGAAGCCTCATAGTAATCCACAGATCAATAACATTCACTAGTAATCCACAGATCAATAACATTCACTAGTAATCCACAGATCAATAACACTCACTAGTAATCCACAGATCAATAACATCCAATAGTAATCCACATATCATCTTGTTACATTGGCAAAGATCCAGACGATCCAATCCAGTAAAGTATTTTCTGTGGTATTGTTATCAAATTTGAACTGGGACTAGGTAAGGCTTCATGCTGTGGTCCCATTGTGTTTTCCAGTCCATAAGTATCAGCTACAGTCATCTGCAGGCATCTATTTGCAAAAAAATATTACTCAATGCCAGTAGCACTTAGAGTTATTCTGACTGTTGGGGAAAAAACTTCAGAGTGTTACCTTTCAAAAGAGACCAAAACCATGCATGTACTCCAAATGGTTCAAGAACAGCTTTCAATTTACTTTGGGTATGCCTTGGATAGGCGTTTTAGGCAAATTTTCCCGGAATGGTAAGGGCCACATAATCGTTCTTTTTTTGCAATATTGTATTTTTAGGCACCTGAGAATGGTTGGTTGGTTGGTTGGTTGGTTGGTTGGTTGGTTGATCCATCCCCTATGGTCCCGACTTAGATATCTTGACAACTGTTGGATGCATTGACATGAGATTTTGTGCAGACATTTATAGTTTTGATAGAATGTATTCCACTAATTTTGGAGATCATGTGACTTTTCCTCTGGAGACACCATCATGTCAAAAATGTTCGATACTTGCAAAAAGAATAACTTTGCATTTAGTGCTAATTAGCAAACGTTAGCATGCTAAAATGCTAAACTAAGATGGTGAACATTATTTCTGATAAACATTTTGTATGTTAGCATGCTGACGTTAGCATTTAGCTCTCACCGGGACGCTAGCATGGCTGTCGACTTTTAAGTTTTGATAATTAACTAGTCTAAATAAAAAGTAACTTGCACAATTTTCATTATGCAATGGAGTCATTAAAAAGAGGCAGCAAAAAAAGTTTGTGTTGATTAAAACGATATAAAGACTGATATTTCTTTTTTGTGTTGTGCTCAGGCCCAGTTTCCGTCGCACCAACTGGTTCGAACCAGTCGGCAGAGAGTGCAAACTGGTGATGGAGAAGGTGGGAGTGATCGACCTGACTCCTTTTGCCAAGTTCATCATGAAGGGGAAGGACTCGCACAAGCTGCTGGACCGCCTGTTTGCCAACACCATGCCCAAGGTAGAGCACATGTGTGATTTATTAACACCTGTGTGAACTGTTTGAATTGCACGACGCCTCTCTCTGACTCAATATCCTCCGTGTCTTCAGGTGGGACTTACCAATGTCAGCCACATGTTGACACCCACCGGGAGAGTCTTTGCTGAGGTCACCATCACCCAGCTGGCACCAGGAGAGTTCCTGCTCATCACGGGATCGGGATCAGAGGGACATGACCTCAGGTGAAACTTTGCTTCATCTCGCTCCACTTAATCAGGCGGCCTGCCGTTAGCGGCGCTACTAACAAAATTGAAAGCCCTGTAATTGGAATTATCTTGCTGAAATGCACCTTGGGAGTTGTAGTTCTCATCTAATATGATGTGTTTAATACACAGGCTTGAGAAAATGAATGAGCCATTACTTCCGCTACCAGAGGCGCCTGAAATAGGACTCAAGGAGTTTATTATCGTATACATTTAACAATGCCACCAGTTCATTTTCATTCAATTAAAACAGCAATTAAGAAAAGTCCAATAATAGCTTGTTCCTTTCTAACTATGAATTGTTGTAGTTTTAGTACTCAAAACCATTGAGTCATGCTTGCTGAAGAACTACACTCATGCATCTCAGTAAGATGGCCCAATCAACCAGCGCCTCATGCACAAACCTTCACACACACACACACACACACAGGTACACAAGTAAACAATCAATATTCATTTTGCAGAGAACACCGAGTACATGATGTCAGTTCTCACACTCTGGCCAGAGTTGAGCCTCAAGCTGTGCGTAAGAAAAAAAACTCTCTCACAGCCTGTTTTATAGGCAGAAACCTAAAACCTTTCAGCAGCTGTTAACACAACTCCCCTCCGTTTGCTCCAATCAGGAGGCAGAACGTTAAAACATTCTCTCCAACCAAGAGTCTGAAAGAGGCAAGGACATGTTTTAATGTTGTGTAGCGACATCTGCTGGTGTAGACTAGAGATGAAGAGTTCAACAAGGTCACATCAACAATACGTTAAATACTTAGTGTGGAAAATCAATGACATATTTATGCTTACATTCAGTGTTACTCAGCCAAACTCATTGTGTATAATCACAAGAAAATAAGAGGTTTTTTTACCATAGAATAACCTCTGTTGGTCTTGAGGAGCTGCAGAATTTATTTCTGCACAAACTGCAGCTTCCACCGTACATTCACTTGAAATCCTCACCATTCAATCCAATGCTACTCTTACAAGAACTGGCTCTTGATGCTCTGCAACCTCGCCTCTAGATGGCGCCAATTCCTACAAACTGGACCTTATAACTTATTTTGAATACAGTGCAGTGTTGTTCTTCCATGTCATTGTTGGCACATTACCGTGTAACTTGGCAAACTATATCCACCCAAACGGGGACCAACAAAAAAGCTCCATAGTGCTATTAGATGTCTAAAACTATATTAAGATATAGTGATACGATATTAGCCTGCTGAAAGTTCTCTGTCTGTGTATTTGAACTCTCTTCAGGTGGATAGAAGCAGAAGCTGCAGACGGCGGGTATGACGTGGACATCAGCAACGTAACAGAGGATATCGGCGTGTTGGGCATTGCTGGACCAAAGTCCCGCAAAGTTCTCCAGAAGCTGACAGATGAGGATCTGAGCGACGCCGGGTTCAAGTTTCTCCACTGCAAGTCCATCCAGTTAGCCGGCGTTACCGTCCGGGCCATCAGGATCTCCTACACAGGTACTGCACAAAGTTTCCGTTAACAAGTACTTTTACTGGTCTTATTAAAACAAATGAAAATATTCTACCAGAGGAGCGGCAAAGTTTCACTTGACTCCAGATAGAAAAACACCATGAAAAACACAAATAAATCACTTGAATTAGAGGGAAATTGGCTATTAAAAGTTAACACTGAATAAAATATGTTACATTTAACTGAGAATATGATAAACTGTCCCCTATATACATGTATGTATAGCAACATAATACAGCTTCCCTGGTCCACAAAATCCTGTATCAGTCTCCTATTATCACCTTTATCTCCATAAGTGATGTAAAAATGTCAATATTTTAAAATTATACAAAATCAGGCAAATACATAAACAAGTGAAATCATTTAATTTCCTATGGAAGCCCATTTCTGTCAAGAAAACATAAATAAGTTGGTAAGCAAGCAAACAAATTATTTATTTTAATTATTTTAAGTTTACTTAAAACTCATCAACTCTTCTCTTTAACAACACAAACTGAAGTCTTGACATACTGTTTGGTGACACTAGATATATGTGTTTAGGTGAGCTCGGGTGGGAGCTGTACATTGAGCAGAAGAACATGGCGACTGTGTACAAGGCCATGATGGAAGCAGGAAAAGACGAAGGCATCGACAATTTCGGCACCTACGCCATGTCCTCCCTCAGACTGGAGAAGGGCTTCAGAGGCTGGGGAGCAGAGGTACACACACACACACACACACACACACACACACACACACACACACACACACACACACACACACACACACACACACACACACACACACACACACACACACACACACACAATTACATTTAGAGCATTAGAGGAGCTGGTAGACCAATTCTGTTAACTTTGAACGGAGCTAGGCTAGCTGTTTCCCCCTGTTTCCAGTCTTTATGCTAAGCTAACTGGCTGCTGGCTGTACCTTCATATTTACCGTACAGACATGAGAAAGGAATCAATCTTCTGATCTAAAGGCAATAAATATAGTATTCCTATAAGTAGAACTAGTTATGTGACCTTTGACTTATGTCTTTCTTCACAGATGAACTCAGACACCAATCCTCTGGAGGCTGGGTTGGACTATTTCATCAAATTGAACAAGGTAACCATCCATTGTGCATTTTTTTTAACATAAATTAACTGTTTTGTATCCAAGTTTTTACGATGTATATATCTATAACTAGGAATAAATTCTGATTAACAATGTTTTCTGTTGTCCAGCCTGCTGACTTCATTGGCAAAGCCGCCCTTCAGGAGATCAAAGCCAAAGGCCTGAAAAGGAAGCTCTCCTACCTCACGCTGGAAACAGATGATATCGACCCTGAAGGCAACGAAACCATCTGGCACAACGGCAAGGTCAGTAACACCAAAAGTCGTCCACTGATCAGGTTTTAGGTGGTTTATTTTGTGGTTATTTCTCACATGAGTCTGTGTTTCTTCCCCGTCAGGTGGTCGGCAACACGACGTCAGGCGCCTACAGCTACAGCAGCCAGCAGAGCCTGGCGTTCGCCTACCTGCCTGTGGAGCTGTGCTCGGTGGGCCAGAAGGTGGAGGTGGAGCTGCTGGGGAGGAAATACCGCGCCATGGTCATCCAGGAGCCATTAGTCCTCACCGAGCCCACACGAACCCGGCTGCAGAAGAAAGCAAAGGGGAAAGCATAAGATCAGTTCCTCACCAGCTAATGAAGAACCATTTTATTGTGATATATCAAAAGAGTCTTATATCCATGAACTGGACTGTTTGTGGGCAGTTTAGGGGGAAAAAAGTAATTTCACAACTTCCTGTTTTGTCTCCTCACGAGGAAGAAGTTGAAAACCGATTATGAGTGTGCTACATGAAGGGAAATAAAAATGTTTAATGTTCCTGCACTACAATGTCTTAAAGTGAGTAATTCACTTTTTGTAATTCTCTGAATTGATGTTAATGTTTTACAAGTCAAACGTTTTTTGAAGGATGCCTTATTCTTGACATTTCAACTGGAAGCTTTTTACGTTTATTTGAAGAATAAATAAAAAGATGCCGCTGCATTTTTAATAGTGTTATTAGCACTTTGTGATAAATGTGACAAAGTTTATAAACAACAATAACAAAAAAACAGAAGGCTGGTCAACTTGTACAAAGATTGTTTTATAATCTGTTTTTTTTCACTAGTATGTAATTAACTTGGTTTACATTAATAACTTAATTATTAAATCACTACACACACTTGTATTAGGTGTTTGTGTGTCTTAACTCCTTTTCCTTAGTGTGTAACAATCTTCTTTCATTCTAGAGTTTTATAAGACTTTATTTTAATTTTACTGTAGTTTTTTGTTTTTAAAATTACCTTTTTTAAAAAGTCTATTTTTCCCAAATCAGACTTAATAACATGAATAATGAAAACCACTTGTGCAAAGTAACATCTATGCAACAGCTGCCCCTTGTTGTATACTACAGTATAGTTTATAGTGTTTGTATACTGTATGTTATATACAGTATATCCACTGTACAGTCATATTACAATATTGTGAAGTATTTACTGTATAATAAAAATCAAAGCATAATATGATATATAATTTGATAAAATAAATAAAAGCACAATTGTAATATAGTATTTTACAGGAAATTGGTAATAAAATGCAATTTAAAACAAAATGATTGTAGATATGTTACTACTTCTTCATTACATCCAAATTAGGGCACTGGCAACTAATGACTTTCAATAGTGTTAATCTGCCCATTGTTCTTTCGAATAATCAATTAATTTTTTACAATATTAAAAATGTAATTTTGTCTCATCAACTGACAAAAACACTAAAACAATAATTTAATGTGATGTAAAACAGCACATTTTAGAGATATTTATGCTTGAAAAGTGTCAGAAACAATCAATACATCATCAAAATAGTTAATTAATGGCTAATTATCTGCTGATCGGCTTGTTGATTAATCAACAAACCTCTTCAGCTCTAATCCAAATCAATAAAGCGTATTTCTCTATGGTTGTTCTAAAAGACGCGAAGCGCATTTATATTCACCCAAGCGGGCTTCCATACATTCACGTGATTGGCTGTTTTTCCCAGCCATCTGATTGGCTGTTCTTCCCAGCCATCTGATTGGCTGCCGCAGGAGAGTTCTGCTTTCAGTGTTTACAATCTGCAGAACGCGGAAGTGACAGCTAGAGGCGGCTGTAACTTTGATAGTTCAGTGATTTATCCTTAATAATTAAATACTAATTAAATAATTATAACAATGAAAGGACTAACAAGTTAAATAAGCAGTAATTTTCGCCTTATTTGTCTTTCTTTGACCGATAAACAAAGCCGGAAGTCCTTGTTTACTTTTGATGGAGCTCACACGTGACAAACTAACTATGGACAAATCCATTTTCATAACCGTGTTTCTTGTATGTTTTCCTGATTTTTTAATGGCCGAGCAGCCTCACGTGGTCTTCATCCTGGCAGATGACTTTGGCTGGAATGATGTCGGTTATCACAGCTCTGAGATCAGCACTCCAAACCTGGACAGGCTGTCTGCTGCAGGAGTCCGCCTGGAGAACTACTACGTCCAGCCTATCTGTACCCCCTCCAGGAACCAGCTCATGACCGGGAGGTACCAGGTGAGATACCCGCACCAGGCAGCCTCATGCACGGCTGTGTTTCTAGGCTTTGACCGCAGGGTGCTGCAGGATGTGGTGGAAGAAGTGCAAAGTAAAAAATACTTCCCTGCAAGTAAAAGTCCTGCATGCAAAACCTTCCTCAAGTAAAAGTATGTTTAAACAAAATGTACTATAAAGTATGAAGAGTAAAAGTACTAAATTATCCCTGTCAGTGTTTTACAATCATATATGATGTGTCTGGATTAATATTCCTGCTGCATTATTGTGTATGTTGCATTTTAACTCCTTTTATATCCTGTTTTCAAGTTTAATCTTAATTAATGCATCATATAAAATCATCATATTTCATCCTTCAGTTTATCAAAAACATTAAAAGTCAACATATTGTGGAGATACGTGGTTTTAACTGGACAGGAAGGGGATGGAAAACTGTCATCTGAGAAGTAATTAAAGCTGTCCAAAGTACAATATTTCCCTATAAAATGCAGTTTAGGAAAAGTATAAAGTTGCATATAATTGAAATACTTAAGTAAGGTACAAGTATCTTGAATTCGTACTGAAGTACAGTACCTGAGTAAATGTATTTAGGTAGATTCCACTACAGGGAACAGGTAGACACTGGATTTTCAGCTGATTTTTGTCCATAATTATTACATTTACTTTAAATGTGAAGCGAATCATAAGGAACACCTCTGCATTGTGGTGACAAGTAAACTCCAGGGCATGACTTTGGGTTTGTTTACTTTTCCATGTTTTTAAAAGAACTTTCCAAAAATCTAATTTGAACTCTGTTGGAAAGAAGAACAACATGTTCCATATTTTGAAACTTCTGTTTGCATCACTAAAGCCGTTGGTTCTTCCTTTTTTTTTGTTTGTTGCTATTCTTACATCGTGCCATTTTCAACACACAAGTATTTATTTCCTAACAACATGTTTCTTTTTTAACCTGCTCAGATCCACACGGGCATGCAGCATCAGATCATCTGGCCCTGTCAGCCCTACTGTGTTCCTCTGGATGAGAAACTGCTGCCCCAGCGGATGAAGGAGGCGGGTTACGCCACACACATGGTTGGCAAGTGGCACCTGGGCATGTACAAGAAGGACTGCCTGCCCACGCGCCGCGGCTTTGACTCATACTTTGGTATATTTCATTAAGACTAGAGCTTCTGATGTAGCTATGGAGGCAGTTATATTACCTAATATTACACATTAATATTTGGATGAATGTGTGCTCCAGGCTACCTGTTGGGCAGCGAGGATTACTTCACTCATCGCCGCTGTAATTTCATCTCCGCTCTGAACCTGACTCGCTGTGCGTTGGACCTGCGGGACGGAGAAGAGGTCGCCACCGCATACAAAGGAGTTTATTCCACTGAGTTGTTCAGCCAGAGGGCCACCAGCATTATTGAAAAACACAACTCTAACAAGGTGACACACACACACACACACACACACACATGAACACACATGAACACACAGGTAAAAAAATGTAGAGCAGTCAACCTGATTTTAATCATCTAATGAACTTTGACAGTTCTTATTTCACCTTATTATTTCTCTAGCTGTATGCCATTTAAATACTACTCACTAGTACTATATATTGATTTTCATAGGATAGGGTTTTTTGCTGTTAATAGTCCAGATATCAGTGTACTTTGCTATTTTGTACCATTAAGAAATGATGCAATACTTCAGTCGACTGACGTCATTCCATCTGCATCTTTGGAATCTCGCTGCCAGTAAAAACGAGACGGTGTCACTTTTTGCTTTTTGAAGTCAATATTCAGATTCATAAAGAGTTTCAGCTCAATGTTTCGCTGTTCGGCCCATAAGTTTCCTGCTTTGCTGTCGTCGTTTACGCCCAAAGCAGGCAGCTGTTTACAGTAAAGAAGCTGTAAACCCCCCCTGTACTACCTGTTCAGCAGCAAAAAGCTCACAGATACAGTTAAAGACTAGCTGGAGATCATAGTGGAGAATTTGGCAGCTAATTAGACAGGTATGTCCCTGAGGTGTTGGTGGAGACCAAAAACAGAGCTAAATGAGAGAGAATATTGAACTTGTATTCATCAGATTGTCAGAAACACGACTCTAAATGAATCATAATGTTGCATTTTAACTGCTTGTTTAATAAGCAACTGTTTACTAACAAATTAAACATGTTAATGTGCAAAATAAACTCTTTTATTCTTGATTATTTAAGTACATTTCATTTATAATTCTTCTGTACTTTTAGGTAAGAAGGATTTAGAATAGAGGACTGATGTATTTAACTGACACCACCACTGCCGGTTACACCACTAAGGTGAATCCTAACGTGCTTTTCTCTTTACCTTGCAGCCGCTCTTCCTCTACGTGGCGTTGCAAGCCGTCCACGAGCCCCTTCAGGTGCCCGAGCGCTACGTGGCCCCCTACAGCTTCATCGAAGACCGCCATCGCAGGCTGTACGCCGGCATGGTGTCGGCCATGGACGAGGCGGTGGGAAACATCACTCTGGCTCTGCAGCAGAGTGGACTCTGGAACAACACGGTCCTGGTGTTCTCAACAGGTATGTTTGTGTACTGAGACACTGGATAAAGAACAATTTATCCTCTGTAGAATCTCCTGGAAAACTTTTAAAGATGCTGCACATTACTGACGCACCGGATCATCTTACTACATTAGAGTACATCTAACGTTTCATCAATGTTTTATTGACACATAAATAGGATAATCAGGTGAACGTCTCTGGGAATGCTAATATGTTTTCCACTGCTTTTATTGTCCGTCTCCATCCGACTCTTTTTATAATTTGCCAGAATGGAAACCAAATCAGTGAGTGCTAAGTAAAGAGCAATTACATTTTGAGGTCTGCAGACTCTAAACCACATTTTCTTTGTGCGTCAAAGCCAGTACTCCAGGGTTGAGAGGAGTTCAGGTGACGTTTTTATTGAGTTGAAGCATCAGGGAGTTGGATTTAACATTTTATTACACAAAAAGGAGGCACATGAAACAGATATCCTACCATGTTTGATGTTTGCAACATTTCTCAGTCAGGGTTCTCAGAGAAAAGAGCTCCTGTAATACTCTAGATGTCCACTAGAGAGCAGTGTTTTGTTGTATTTGTCCTATTTGTCCTGTCAGGATCTTTTACAAGCTGATGTGGAGATTTAGAGACAGAAATCACAGTGAAGGAACACGTTCATTGGCTTCACACACACCACTCTAGGTTCATTCTTGAAACGTTCATAATTGACCCTTTGACAGAAAACATACCAGTATTACAGCAAAAATGAGGGCGTGCAGCGTCATCCAAACATGCGCCTGCTCTCTGGTTTCACACATATGGAACTTCTAATGAATCACATCTGAAGAAGGTAACTCCTTTGAGGGTTATTTTTAGTGTTTTTTTAAAGGGTAATTAGAAGACAAAAAGTAAAGTGCAAGGTCTTTTTTTTTCTTCATGCCTGCGGTAGGTGGCCTGGTTCATTGTTCTTCTTCCACACATTTGGTTGGCTCTGAGTGGAAGGATTCCGGCGGCCATATGCCGGGCAGACGCTGAGGAAAAAACTCCAACTACTTCCTGCTTCCTTCTGTGTCAACGTGAAGCTCTGGTGTTATGTAATACTGGACCAGGATATAGTTTCTAAACACATAAACGTCCCTCAGAGAAGATAGTCTGAGTCAGGTCTATTAATTGCTTTATTAGTCATATCCACAAGCCATATTCAAGCTGCTATAATTGAACCACATGTGTCCGGATCAACAGGAAAGTAATGAGCTCTAACCTTGAAATTCCTTTATGATGAAACTTTCTGTCTCACCGGGAGTTTACTGTAAGTAAATTAAGAGAGAGAGATGGGGGTGAAACTGGAGGGGGGAGCTGGGAGAGAGGGAGGGGGTGAGGGAGAGGGACCAGGAGAGAGAGAGGGAGGGGGTAAGAGGAGGAGAGATACTTGGAGGAGAGGGAGAGAGAGAGCGGAGGGAGGAGGAGAGAGAGAGAGAGACAGAAAGACAGAGTAAGGGGTAGAGAGGGAGGAAGGGGAAGAGAGCGGGAGGAGAAGAGGGGGAGACAAATGAGAGAGAGAGAGAGAGTGAGTGAGAGAGGGTTGGGGGGGAGAGAGAGAGAGAGAGAGAGAGAGAGGAGTGGGTAAGAGGAGGAGAGGGAGAGAGGGGGGAGAGAGGGAGGAAGGGGAAGCAAGGGAGAGGAGGAGAGATACTTGGAGGGAGAGAGAGAGAGAAAGAGAAGGGGAGATGGAAGAGAGAGAGAGAGAGAGAGAGAGAGAATCGGCCTGAGCCAAAGCATCTTGAAAAGGCATTAAGGAGCAGACGGTCTTTTCCAGAAGAGTTCGGGAATCGGCACAGACTACTTCCTGGACTTGCATGACTTGGGGAGCCCGGATGTGATTGGTCCAGAGTGTTTATACTGGACCGGCTCATTGGGATGATGACAGTCAGCCTCACTGCCTGTGTGTGTGTGTGTGTGTGTGTGTGTGTGTGTGTGTGTGTGTGTGTGTGTGTGTGTGTGTGTGTGTGTGTGTGTGTGTGTGTGTGTGTGTGTGTGTGTGTGTGTGTGTGTGTGTGTGTGTGTGTGTGTGTAACAGGAAGTTGTTTCAATGGATGAACATTGTTGCTCACTCTACCACTTTGATCCAGACTAAATATCTCAACAACTTGTCGCCTGATTACCATTACATTTTGTACAGACATTCATTTTCCACAGAGGATGAATCCTAATGACTTTGTTGATCCTCTGACTCATCCTCTAGCGTCACCATGACGATCACATGGGGAGGATTGCAATGATGAAACGTGGTGCAAACATTCACCCCCCCACTCTGGAAGAGTTGTAATAACTTTGGTGATCGTTGTTGTTTCATCTAGCAGCGCCGTCATGGAGTTAAAATTTTAATTTGTCTAATATTTATGCCTGCAAAACTAATCAGCCTCAGCTATACTTTATGTATTTGTTTGTCAAATACATAAAGTAAGAGTAAGATGTTAAACATTGTAAATGCCTGACTTTAGCATGTTAGCATTAAGCTTAACCTCACAGAGCTGCTAGCACGGCTGTGGCGCCATTTTACGACTTTACGTTTCTACGTTGTTCTGCACATGGCATTCACTTCACAAACCCTTTTTAAAAAATAAAATAAAAATCATGATCTCAGGGATGTCTACATTCTACCTGGAAACATAAAATATTTGGGGTAAAACCAACATTTAAAAGCAATATTTCCACTCTGCTTTCTTGCCTTCTGTGTAAATACTGCATTTAAAAGTTAATCTATTTTTTTTATCTCCTTGTGTCTTGACATTTCGTTTTCTCCCCAGATAACGGAGGTCAGACGCGGAGCGGTGGCAGCAACTGGCCCCTGCGAGGGAGGAAGTGGTCCCTGTGGGAGGGGGGGATCCGGGGAGTCGGGTTCGTCTCCGGCCCGCTGCTGAAGCAACCGGGGACCGTCAGCCACGAGCTCATCCACATCACCGATTGGCTGCCAACCCTCGTCGGCCTCGCCGGAGGGAGCACCAACGGCACGAAGCCACTGGACGGATTCAACGTGTGGAACACAATCAGGTGAGCTGATCATGAATATTTTTATTAACGCACCTGCTGAGAAGGTGGAAGGTCAGAGTTCACAGCCTGAGCGATACCGTGCTCCTAACTTTTGAGGCCTGCCCTCTCTTGGCGCCTCCTTTTCCAATCCTTCCCTCCTTGTGCTCTCTTTTTCTTGTAGGAGCCCCTTCTCCTTCAATAAGCCCTTTGTTACCGTGGCGATGGGAGCTCAAAAAGAGAAGGAAATTCCATCAGTCATTCTCACACAAATCTGTAGTCTTCTATCGCTTTCTTTTTTTTCTTTCACCCCTTGTCCTCTCTCTTCATTCCCACCAAGAACAATCCTGCTATTTAATAAACTAATTAGTTTAGCTGCAAATCCTTTTATGTGGCAACAAACCTGAGAATCTTTTTATACGTAATGTATTCCATTATGTTTTGGATATGTTTGCAAAGAAACTGTTTGCGATTCACCACAGATGCCCTTTTGAATGAGGCGGTTCGTCACGCAGGCTGTCACCGACTCCCTGTTTGTTTGACTGACACTTTATATTTGTAAACTAAATGTGGACACAGTGAAAAGGAGGTGAAATTGAGGGCCAGCTTTAAAATCAAGGCTTAGCCTCGGACCGCAAACTACCACTCACAGCCTCCACTTGACTCGATTGGCCGACGCACGTCAGCTGACCGCCGGCCTGCTGCCTGTTTTTCTCCCAACACAGCACAGAGAACAAACTTTCTCTTTGTTTTTCTGCTTCTTCGCAGTTTCATTTACTTTTTTAATTGGCTTGCAAGTTGCAGAAAAACAGCAGCTCGGCCGTTGGAATATATATATAACTAAAAAACTTTAAAAAAAGCACCAAATGAAGGCCCAGAACAGTAGGCAGGCAGGAGAGAGTTATTTCAGTTGTGTTATCAGACACTGTGGTCACTGAGAGCTGTGTATTCTCTGTGGTGGAGTGCGGTCAGAGCATATGACTGCCTGGTGAACAACAGCCAGCTGGTTTAGATTTACAGATCCCAGTGGATTTTACAGTGCATGAGTCAGACACTGTGTGGGTGTGTGTGTGTGTTGTGTATCCATATGTTCTGTTTTTTTATCTTACAGCAAAGGGTTGGCCTCACCCAGACTGGAGCTGCTGCACAACATTGACCCACTGTATGTTGACCTCGCTCCATGTAAGTTCACATGTTTCACTGTATATAAATAGGGCTTTTTCTTTGAACACATAAGACCCTAAAACCTCCAGCAGGGTTTCATTTAAGGATTTGGACAAAGTTGAGGTTTCCTAATGTCCCTCTGCTGTGTCAGAGTGTATGAACAGTGTGTATATGTACATCTGCTCCCACCCCAGAACTGGTGAGGAGAGAATTTTGACATGAATTTTTGAAATACGATCTTGTGAAATACAAACATTGGCTGACACAAGCTGCAGAGATCCCATCGCTTCGCTGCCAACAGGCTGAGATCATTTCACCTCCTAATGTGAATCTGGAAACTTAGTTTGAATCCGGTTTATTTCATACAGATGCAGCTACATGTCTTCTTTTGTGAGAAACTTCCTGAAGCAGATGGAAATGAGGAAAATCATCCCAGTCATCCATCACTTGCTTTTAGAAAACTCAGATTTTTAAAGGGATAGTTTGGATGTTTTGAAGGTTGGTTGTATGAGGAACTTTCTACCTACAGAAGTTTGGAGAAACAGACAGGAGAACCATCAAGAAAGCAAAGCAATGTACTACGGTGGACGTATTTTAGACTCCTGAAAAAAAAATCAATATCCGTTTAAGTGTACTCAATATTTAGAATATTTTCACCACCTAGTTTTGCTGTTAGAAAACCCCTCTCTTATTGGGAACCAAAAGCATTATGTATAATCTCCTAAAAGCCACCAGACTCCATTGCAAAACCCCGTAATTTTACCTCGTAGAACACGAAACTTGCTGGTCAACCGCTGCATCCATTGGTTAGTTTGTTTTTGTTATTTTAGGAATTTTAGTACCGAACTTACGTGGCGTCCACAGTCGGTACTTCTGTCTTTCTCCTACATCAGGTAAAGTGGGAAATTATTTTTTAGAAGAAGAAAAACATTTTGACGCTTAAACATGCACATTTTGAACAAAGTTTAAATGTTCAGGTTTCAACACATAAGGAACACTACTGGGAAGTTACAGGATTATATAAAAACCTTAAAAAAACATAAGAAAGAAGGGTTATAGTTAACAAAAACTGTTCTCGCAGAATATGGGAGTTGCTGGTCGACTGCTGCCTCGATCGCTTGGTTTGTTTGTGTTATTATGTGTGTTTGGTGGTTTTAAAGGGTTAATTTAGAAATGTGGGAATAGTGGAGCACATTTTCAGACAGCCTCTCTCGGGAGACACTCTGGTGTTGAACTCTGTTGTTTACATTAATAGATACAGAAGTAGATGTGTAAATAATTATAAAAAGAGAGGATGAGAGAGGTTGATGTGGTCATGGGGTTTCTAAAGTTTCACAACAATCCAATAAGCACCTCTAACAGCGTATTTTGGCAGCTCAAGCCTCTCAAAGCTGCTAGCACGACTGTAGACTCTTTAGTCTTGTTTATTTAATATCTCTTTTAATCATCCCGTGACCTCTGAGCCACTGGTTTCAACTCATGCATTGATTCTTTATCTATAAATCCTGTGCAGGAGACTTTCCCAGCACACACTGGGATTTAGGACTGGTCACCAGTCTGTCACAAGGCTGACAAATATAGACAACCATTGGCTCCTACAGGCAATTTAGTTAATTGTTAGTTAACCTAACTTGTCTTTAAAGAAGTAACCATTACTCATGTGCCAGTGACAAGAACGTGATAAAGCCCATTGATGTAAACGTCATGTGACCTCTTCCTCCTCCTCTCTGTAATCAATATGCCGACGATGTGTCTCCCTTCGTTTCTAATGTTTTAATTCTACTCTCTTCTCTCTCTCTCTCTCTTCCCATCATGCCCCACAAGTATCAAGAGGGCTCATTGTTTGAGCCGGTATTCACAAACACATCAAACATCGTGGATCCAATTAACTCGAGTCTAAGCAGACCGGGGGCCTAAGAATAGCACGGCCTTATACCACATTCAAACTAAACTCACATTAGAAAGCCACCTCGTGTTTGTTATGAGTGTTTGAAATTTGTTTGAGTGGATTAGGAGTTTATGAGGAGCCTGGCTGAAGGGGAGTCTCACATGGTGTCTGGATTATTATCAGTGGATGTCCCTTAATCTGGGCAGCTTTATGAAATGTATACAGACGTTATTTCCAGTGGGGGTAATATTCATATTAAGATGATTGTAAGGAGCTTTTTTATGAACATTAAGGATCTACAATTCAGATATAACATCTTCAACTTGTGTACAATTGTTACCTGAATTGTTTTTTTACTAATAAGCTTTATTTTTCCCACATTTTAGTCACGTCTTTGTGATTACTGTTCCTCATAAAATGGTATTTGTTATTCTGTTTCCATCTGAGGAACCCTGATAACACAAGGTTGAAACTGTAATCAGTCAACAGTGTTGTAATCTGAGATAGTTGACATTTGTGGTTGTGTGTGTGTGTGTGTGAGTTTCCAGGAAATAGCTCATGTAATTAAGCCTTTATTAGTCCCACAATGGGGAAATTCAGTTCTCTGCATTTGACCCATCCCGGAGGAACTGTGGGCTGCAATGAAGCGCCCGGGGAGCAATTTTGGGGTTAGGTGTCTCGCTCAAGGACACCTCGGCATGTTGCCTGTGGAGGGGTTCGAACCACCGACCTTGTGGTTGCGGGTCAAGCCTCATGTGCCACAGCCGCCCCATGTGACTGCCTCTTTTATTTTTTGGGTCTCTCAGAAACAGTGGATCGGTCTCATTCTTGTCTAAACCACTCAATATTAAGGTGGTCCTGGTCTGAGGCCATAATATTTCTGACTTTGTGGAGAATGCTGCACCTTTGGTTACACATTCAAAAATAGTAGAGGTATAGGAGGAGGAGGACGGTTTTTTTTTGTGCTGAAATGTTTCACAGATGTGCCATAATTGGCGCATAATGGGTCTTCATGAGAATTGATGCATTCCGTTTCAGTCATCTCTGAGAAGTACAGTTCTTTTCTTCTAGTGTGTGGTAGAAGACTTATTATCACTGATCAATACCTGATGTGGCACTGCTGTATAATTAGGTAATCTGATGCTAAAGGCGGTTTCTAAAAGCTCTAAACTATCATTGAGGTTTCGCTGGTGTCTATCGCCTGAAAAACGTATATTAATAAGTTTCTACTGATCCACAGCCTTAAACACAATTGGTGGGAAGCCAGTGAGTGATCATATTCCATTCAATGTCATCTCAATTTCTGTTCCTTCGGAAACATAATTTGCCTTTTTTTAAGTGTACAAAAGTTAAGGTTACAAAATGATTTGTAAGAAAAAGTGTTGTACAGCGACGGAATATTCAATTTAACCTTTTATTTAGGTTTAAAACAGTATTATAACTTATTTTGGCCACTTTGGTGCAGCGTAACAAGCTGTAACCACAACATCAACATATCTCTTTATTAAGTCTTTATAAAGGTCAAAAGTTACATATTTACATATCCAGTCGGACAGAAGTCCAATATTTTTTCTCGGTTTTGGTCTCCACCAACTCCTGAGATAAAAATCTGGATATTTTGCTACCAAATGCTCCAAAATGTCCACCAGCTAGTTGCTAACTTTGTCTGTCTGCTGTTTGGTAGCATACAGTCGGGTTGTTCAGAGCTTTTTTAAATGTTTTTTGCTGAAAACGGCTGCCTGATGCAAATGGAAACGATGTTGATGGTAGCTGTGAGACCAAAACAATGTGCTGAAAGGTGCTAAAATGCTCCGTAAAGCTGAGATTATTCCCTGTGGTTTTCTTTTTTACTACGGACGACCCCTTATACATCCCATCTTTCATCTAAAATGTAAAACCAAGGAACTACTGAGAAAGCACCCATTATTCAGTTTAAATGAATACGTTTGTTTATATTCCAATCACTGATTTATCTGCTTTTCTGAGCCACGTCTGTTTATACAGCTAAAAGCCAGCGGAGCTCAAATTAACCTCAAAGTTTACTCTCGGCCATTACCATCTAAATCATCATCATCATCAACAACACCGCCGCTTAACAAGATCCATGTTTTGTGTTTGAGTCTTTATTATCAGCCGCCGCATTGACAACCAGCTCCTCCTGAAGCATTCCAGGCTGAGGTTCCTCTCTTCCTATTAACCCGGCCTCTCTTTGAGACACGGCTTCTCCACGTTTTCTCCCCCCTTCTTTCCTTGGGTTTCTCTATTTAGCTCATGAAAGAGCTTTGTCCCACTTTTTTTTTTATTTTTTTTATACATACTTCCTCCTTTCAAGTTGCTTTTCAGAAATCCCCCTTCTTTGCGCTCACTCTGTGTGAGAAGAGGAATCCCGACTAAATGGGTCACAGAGGGGTCCCTGAACTTCTCGCGGAGAAACCATGGACTTGGCCCAAGCCTTAAATCACCCCCAAATTTCCCCTCCACACTCTCAGGGTCTCTTCCCACTCTTCCTCCCCCCCTTGCCTCCTCGCCTCCCTCCTTTTTCTTGAGCCCATTTGTGGATTCTCCTGCTGTGGATCCAGATGAGCGAGGCCGATGCTTTCAGGCACTCATGCAAAGAATGAATGTTAGAATTGTTGGAGTTTGAGGCCCCTTTTTCTTAGAGAATCAAGTGAAAGAAGAGCTAGTAATTAAAACCACCCTCCTTTCTCACATAATACTATTAACACCTGAATCATCACTCCCAATCATTACTGTTCATCCTTCTTATGCAACACGATGTGAGCTCTGCAAATCCAGTTGTTTACACCAGTCCGGTTTGGTTCAGGGATGGGCTTAATGCATGTGAGAACAATTAAGACACCCACATGGCATTTTGCGCAATGATCAGTGCTGAAATCAATGTCAGAGCTTTTATCATGTGGTTGCGAAAAAAACGCTGAGATCGGAAATGTTTTAATTCTCCAGTCATGTCGCTGTGGTTGAACCGACTCCATATAAACAAGCTCCGATGGGAACGTTGGCTTCGTGTGGGCGTGGGTTTGTCTTTATACAAAGAATGTGAGCGTAATACTTGTTTTTGACAGCGTTAGGACGCCGAAATCACTTGTAAATCTGTCTAATCAGGACCATATTGTCGGGGGCCAAACACAGCATGAACCTGAAAACGCTCTCAAGGCTGCTTTTTTCTTTTTTTTTGTAAAAGGTGTGCCCTCTTTTGCAAGACGTTTTCTGTAAGAGCAGAAATAGCTCGAGGCAGGAGGCTGCAGAGACACCCTCAGAACAGAGATCAATTATTTACTTTTCCCTTATGAAACTGGTGAAACGATGCCAGTTGGTAACTGTGACCGCTTTTAAAAAATCTGCCCAACTGCAGTAATGGCAAATTATTCATTGTGCTTGGCTGAAATGAAGAGAATGGTGCTGAGTTGACCACATCAGCACCATATTTGTCAAATTCCTCACAGCCCTAAAAGTTCCACGTGTTTCTAGGAAATTCATACATGCAATAATTTCAGTTCTTAAAGGAAATGATTGTTTTGAAGTGCTCCAATTCCTGCTGTTTCACTGATTTTTGAAGCACAAAAAGAATGGTTTTCTTATCGGTGTATTTATTTTGACACCTTCACTTGATTCCCAGGTATGCACTGACATTCGGTGCCAGTCTACCGACCCGTGTGGTTTACATAGACGTCCACAGAGGCCGTTTTGTATCCAGTGGTGGTTTAATATCGTCTTAATCAGCGGTTTCTTGTTTTATACATATTTTGAAAAGATGGATGACCTCCATGATCGGTTCTGTCCTCTGCTCTCTGCAGGTCCTGGCACCGGGCGTCAGTTAACTTTGGCTCAGGTGGACGGCGGCGGCGGCTCCGGGGCCAACTCTGGCTTCAATGTGTCCATTCACGCCGCCATTCGATCCTCAAACTGGAAGCTGCTGACTGGCTACCCGGGTCAGTATCTCCTGTCACCCCTTAATGGCATGTTTAGTCTAAGTGTGGAGCGGAAAATAAAACACACTTGTGCACAGAAGCACATTTACTTCTTATCTCTGATAATCAGTGGAGGAGGAAGTATCAAGATATTTGACTTAAGTAAAAGTATCAAATCAAGAATGTTAAAAGTTAAAATGGTTTTATCAGCAAAATGTACTTACTTAATGTACTTATGTAGTTACTGGGAGGAACTTTTAACTGGTTATGAAACAGTCTCAATTTAACACAGATACCTCTATGTGACCTACATAAATAAACGAGACCTATTTCTATATAGTTATTATTAATACCTGTCATTGGTGCCACCGGGTCTAATACCGGTAAAATCAGACCGGTCATGCCGGTTCACCAGAAACTCCTTCAACTCGGCCTCCAGTACGAACACCCTCCACAGATAGACCCAGACCCGCTGGAGGGAAATGAGGCCGAGGAGAACCAGAACCAGGGCTGAGAGGGGCAGACTGTCAGACCATGCTGCAGTAAAATGAGAGGTTTTCTAAAGGGACTCTGGTGCTCAGAAACACTACCACTTTCGTCCACAGGGACCGCCAAAATCACCACAAAATGAAAGTTCCTCGTAGTAGCTTTAAAGTATCCAAAGTAAAAGTACTTATACAGAAAAGTAACAATTGCCTGTAATGACAGCTGGGAAAAGTGGAGATAGTTTTATCTACTTTATACTTTATATACTTTACATACTTTATATACAGTAAGTTGTTCAGTGGTTCCCAACAAAGGGGTTTAGCCCTCCAAAGGATCACAAGATTTATCTAAGGGTTTGTGAGATGATTAACAGGTATGATAGAAAACAAAACACAGTTTGATACCAACTTGTATTAATTTTTTTTGTAAAATATTGGATAATTTCCATTTTACCTCAAACAGTTATTTTAATGAAAACATGTGCAAAGTTTAGATGGAAATGTTTCTCTGTTGGAACTATTAAGAACTCATAGACTTCAGAAATGTGACATGGGGCCTCAACTAGATGTCGTTGTTTTTTTGTAAAGGGACGGCAATGATTTAATATTTAACAATGCATTTTATTTCATTAGCGTATTATTTGTCTTTTTAATGTGAAACTACAGCCGTCAGATAAATGCTGTGCAGTAAAACAGACATTTCCATCTGTAATTTATTGCATTAAATGGAAAAACTCCATTACACTACTTGCGTAAATGTATTTAATTACTTATATCTTCTTTCCTCCAGGTTGTGACATTTGGTTCCCGCGGCCCGGCCATAACAGCTCCGAGTCTGGCCCGTCCAGAGTGGATCCACTGAAGTCCGTCATGCTGTATGACATCGAGAAAGACCCGGAGGAGAGGAATGAGTTATCCGCTGACTTCCCCGCCGTAGTGGAGTATCTCCTCAGTAGGCTCCAACAGTACCAGAAGAGCGCCTTGCCGATAAACTACCCCGATAATGACCCCAGATGTGACCCGGGCCCCACGGGAGCCTGGGGACCCTGGGCCTAGATGGCGGTGAGGTGACAATGATGAAGGTGGTAGCACTTTGTTTACTGGGAATTACAGCAGCAGGAATCTGTTCTGTGGGGAAAAGTTTTTTAGTCAAACCAGTCTAAAATCGATCATGCTCATATTTAATTTAAATTTGAATATGTGACCAATTAGATTCTTTATTTTTATAGCAACCAATGAAAAAATCTCTTTGTCCCGGCTCTGAGATGCTTCTGTAAAGGTTTAGTGAAAGCGATTGCGTAAACGCTGTCAGCTACACATGTTGCTGATTTGTAAAGACTACACCCCCCCTGCTGTTTCAGGTATTTGCACATCATTTATCTACTGTTGAGAAGCCGCAGGCTGCTTTGTACGTGTCAAACATGTTTTTAAACCAGACTGTGGTATCTTTTTGGAGCTTTTTTAAGGATTGTACAGGAGAGGGCAAAACATTGGATGGGTTCAAGAGAAAGCAGACGACTCATAACGTTTGATTTTAGCCAGATTTTGAAATGTAAAGCTGCACTATTTACAATGGTTACGGCGAGTACATTTTATATGAAGGGAGATACATGAAGTGGAAAACCCACAGAGATTCATCATTAGACTCCCCTCACTCTGCAGTGTTTTAGCATCTTTTAGCTCGTTGTTTTGGTTCTGCTCTCTTTTGCATCTTTTCCATCAGCAGCAGGAACCTTTTAAAAGCAAACACGTTCTGATAAACAAACTAAATTCTACCTCCCAGACTTCAAAAAGCAGATGTCCAAAGTTACTAACTAGCTTGTGAACACAGTGGAGCATTTAGCCACTAAAGAGCCAGATATAGTTGGTGGAGACCTGAAGCAGTGTTTTCTATCTTTAAAGATATATATTTTTATTATAAAAATGTCTTATCAAAATAAAATGACGAAGGAATCAAATGTTTTAATATAAATTTGTTACAGTTTTGCTCAACTTTGCTATTCTTAGAAGGAAGAAGGAATACAACCTAAGTTTCGAGGCACAGTCTGTGGAAATATTTGATTTGGAAATCAGTTATAGCAATAAGTGCCTTTTTAAACCAGCTGCTGGACAAGATTTATGTTGCTTAGGGAACTATATGTTACAAAATCAGATAGTAATGTACATTATATGAGACCACACATGGAAGCAAAAACAAAGCTAAAACGAGCGTGAATAATGGAATTAAATTCGTCAAGTTGCTAGAAAGACGACTCCGAATGAAGGATAATGTTGCTGCATGTCTGCTGGATGTGTAAGTAAGCAACTGTTTGCTAAAATCATCTTTATAAGTTGATAATAAGTCAATGTTTTGTTTATATATTGTTGCCTTGCACGCTAAAGTATAATTGCAGGGTTAAAATATGTTGTTTTAAATTAACTGTGCTGTCCTTTTTTTATTATTATTAATTGTACACACCACTATTCGTAAGTGCCTTCTTGTTTAAAATGTCTTACCCAATTGATGTGCTTGTTCGTAAAACAAAAAATACATAATAAAGAGGTTAAAATGTATTAAAACAGACTGAAAAATTGTGATTCTGGATGGTATGCAGCTACAAGTGCTTTCTTTGGGTTACTTGTTTCTCCTCCAGTTGTTAGCGAGTAGGTGCTAATTGGTTAGCAGTGTATTTCTAGTTTAGAGGTTGAAAATGTGAGGAATTTCTTGTGCACTTCAGGTATCCCTCATGTTATGGCTTCAGCACTAACTCCCTCATGCCAGTCATTCATGAATGTACAGTTATCAAGGTTTAGATAGAGAGATATGGTGATATGTATTCAGGGTTAGTGTGGATAAACAAACATACAAAAGAGTAAAAATCAGATGCTTCCAAAAGGGATCATTTGCATATTTGGAATTTAAGCAGGAAAAACTAATTTCTTTAATACATCCAACCTCTTTGACCTTTATCCACCCGGTGATTGACCTCCCACTGGCAGCAGCATGCAGACTACCACAGGAAATGCTCCCTGCAGAGAGTGCGGCCTGGCCCTAATGTGGGCTGTGACCCTTGACCTGTCATGAGAATTGATTGGCAGCTGAGCACAGAAAACAACAATGTTGCTTACTGTGGAAAACAGTTGAGTCAGATGTCACCGACTATGTTATTTACTTTTAGCAATAGTTAGACCTATCAGTATAAAGTCAAAGTTGTTGATTTTAGTGTTGTAGTTTGGTATCTATGGTTTGTACAGTATGATACGAAATATATAGCAAGTAGTCGATCAGGAAAAGTTTTGGAAAACTGCTTTCTTGCCGAGAGTTAGATGAGAAGATTGATACCACTCTCTAATGCAAATTATGAAGCTACAGCCAGGAGACCATTAGCTTAGCTTAGCATAAAGACTGGAGACAGGGGGAAACAGCTAGCCTGGCCAAGAAGTAGTCTGACACATAACATGGAAAAAAACCAAATATCTATTAATTTATACACATTATTTTTTATATTTATAACATGCTGGTAGGCCTTTACCTTTATACAGAGCTAGGCTAGCTGTTCCCCCCTGTTTCCAGTCTTTATGCTAAGCTAAGCTAATTTAGCTTCATACTCAATGGGCCACCAATACAAGTGTGGTATCTATCCTATTATCTAAATCTCATAAAGCATCAAAGATGATGGTTTGACATTACAATCTCAACTGCCAAGCTTTTTCCAGAGCTTTTCAACTGTATCACATGGTTTTCATCAACGCATGGAGTTTATGCTCAGTTATCTTGGAGATATCATCCTTAACACTTCTCATCCTTAAGATCTGTGAGTCCTGTGATGAAGACTGTGATACTGTTGAAGGCTCCAGTAAAAGCCTGTAAGTGGAGTTGGGATTCTTTTGTGTCTAGGTGTCAAACTAGACCCAGATGGAACTTTGATGCTTAATTAATGAGCGTCTTTTGGAGATTTTAGGTTGTATTCCTCTGAATTATTTATTTAGTAACAGTCTACTCCATATGGTCCGCCCAAGGCTACTGTGTGATGCCACTATAATGCTTACATTTTAAAAAACTACTTTTTTTACATCTTTGCTTTTTAAGAATAAGTGGTTTCTAATTTCCATTAAGTGTCTGTTTGAACTCAAGTGTACATGTACCCCACCATTTTCTACCAACGTGGCTGTTAAAGGGAATTTAAACTGTTTTCTTGGTAATGGGCGACTACCAGAATACCACATGATGATTTTATGTTTCTGAGAAAGCACTTCTTACATTGCTGAGGCTACAAATTTGTCACTCGCTCGTTCTGTCAGTTTACTCTACAATCAAAACTCTGCATTTCTAGATGATGGGATAGCTCATTTAATTAGACGTTGCCACCGCTTGCTGTTCATCGAAAAAACCCAAGAGGCCTGTGAGTTTCTCAGCTCGGCTGTCGAGCACTTTTTGCACTTCTCCCTCCTTTAGTTATTCCATCTTGTCATTATGAGTGTCACAACTCGTCTCCTCCTCTTGTGCTTTTTTCAAAGTGGTTTTGGTGTGTCTTTCACACTTAATCCTGCACTTTGACTCGTCCCTGTGAAGTCTGCCTCACAGAAGTGACAAACGCACTCTGATTTGCCTTTTGCTGAATCAACACACAGGATTCACCGACTCTTTACGTTTTGTTTTTTCAGCTGTGACAAAGCTATGTGTGCCACCGGTGTGATGACCCTGAGAGATATGACAGCGTAAAAAGATATGACAGCAGATGTTTTGATGGTGAGCACATGTGGGGTAAAAAAAAAAAGGAGAAACGGCTGCCACCCTTGAGTCCTCTTTGGTATTTCAACAAGGAGACACTGAAATTGAAGTGGGACTGGAATTCCAAACAAGATTGTGTCTGTCTGTGCTGCCTGTGAAAACAGATTAAAATCATTCTGACCAGCGCAGGCAGGAATGTGTTGAACCTTGAGCCTCGAAGAGGGGGAAATCCAACAGCTCATCACACCTAACAAAGAAAAGAAAAAAAGAAAACAGCTCCTCACGGTGCTGGAAGACCACCACAGATACAAGATCACATTCAAGGAGGCATTTAAAGACTGGAACTCTTAAATTGTTATGTTATGAAAAGTTTGTTTCTGTAGCAGGAGGTGCAACTTTTCGCATTTGTTTCTAAAGCATGTAATCACTTTTAAGATTGATTACAGACAGAGAATCTTTGGTTTATCTTTTGATAAAAGGTCTTTAGCAGAACAATGGCTCAGCATACTTCATCTTCTAAAACAGGAGCCGAAAAAATATTTCTTTGATTAAAATCCAGGAAAATCCAGTGTAAATATTTAGTGTTTTTAAATTTAAAAAAATATATTGAATCATTTCAGGGGTTCTAGTTTTTTATGTCCTTTTACAATTTGCTATGCCACGAAACTACATGTGGCACTTTCATTCAGTAAAAACAAAGGAAGATGAAGAGGTGGAATAGCGCTAAATGCTATCACATTTAGCTTGTTAGCATGCAAGCATTTGCTAATTAGCACTGATCAACAGTTGAGGCTGATGGGAATTTTATTAGCTTTGCAGGTATTTGGTCATAAAACAAAATATTGAACAAATTAAAAAAATCTGACCATAGAATTCAAGATCAGTTAGATTCATCCACTGGGGATAATGAATGTCTGGACCAGCATTTTATCACAATCATACACAGTACAACATATAATGGAATGCTTAGATGCATTAGTTAAATAAAATGCATCAAACAAACCAAATAGAAAATGAGAAAAGATTAAAATGACTCAATGAGACGATATAACAATATAATCAATTGCTACCATTGTTTATTTGGAGCAAAATCTAAACCTGAAAAAAACATTTAATGCAAGATTTTAAATCCGTTAGTTTAAAATCCATTCAGATCTCAGATCTGGAAGCTAACCTTGTAGTTGAAACTACATAATATATTATGTATAATAGAAGTATTTCTATTTCACTCCATTGTGCTTTCATTCTGACAGTCATGTCAAAGGTCAGTCAGGGTTAACAACGATCCCAGGAGCTGGATGGATAACATCAGGGCTGTTTTTATTGACAATAAATGCTGTTTGACCAGAAACACCCGAAACAAGTCATGATACTGCCGTTGTGTGTTTTCACTGCATTGAAGTCTCATTTGAACTGGCTGAGATCCTGGCTCCAGTTGTTCCCCTCCTAGTCTCAACAGTCTCAAAATAGTCCATTCACATCGCTCACTGTCGTGCAAAGCATGAATGAATATACAAAAGTTGTTGTTCTGCACCATTCCTGCACATCCTCACTCTGAATTTGGCGAGAATAAAAGACCGGGAATGGGAGGTGCATGCATATTGTAGACACATGTTTCAAAAAATAATGCTGTCTTTTTTATGCTGTGCAGCGTCCAGACAGACATGTTGGACTTTCAGAATGTGAGCAATCTGCATTGACTGGTGTGAGCTGGGAGTCTTTAGCTCAGCTGTTAGCCTTCCAGTAAGAGTTAAGACTCAGATTAAGAGAGAATGTGACATGGAGACAAACCAAATGTCCGTGTAACACTGTGTGACTAGCTTGTCTTAAGGGTGAGCGGTAATCAGAGATGCTAAGACAACAACTGCTTTAAGACGACATTTTCAATTTCCTCTTTAATACATTTAAAAGGGACATTTAGAGGGTTATTGTTGAAAAATAATATAATATGCACTTTGCAAATTACAGCCAGTATTTGCCACCAACCATTGTTTGCAATTAATCTTCTGATTACTTTTGCGATTAATTGATTACTTTTTTTACTTATAAAATCTTAATTGTAATCTCCTAAAATCCAAGGTGATGTCCTCATAAACCTAATTATATTTAGTTTGTTATGATAGCCGACAATGAATAAAAGCAGTAAACCCTCATAGCTGAGAAGTTGACCCACGTTTTTTTTGTACAGGGACACAAATTGTCCGCTTTCTTTGTGTCGCTCAGGACAAAAACGATGCCAATGGAAAGTCATTAAGGCTCATATTTTGTGGTGGACACACAAATTCAATGCATCCATGTGATTATGCAACAGTAAGATTAAGTGACGTAGAATAAGACCCATAATGGTTGGAGGAAAGGGAGGTGGATGTGTCAAACAAACTCAACAAACACAGGTTACCATGAGACTGGTGTTCAACACCACCTGATGGTTTTCCTAAAATCAACTAAGTCATTCGGTTGCTTAAACCTAACTGTACGTAGTCATTTTTAGCCCAGCAATGATGTTTTTTTCTAAACTTAACTACATGGTTTTGTTGCCTAAACTTAACTTTTTTCTTGCTGCCTAAACATAACTTTACGTAGATATTTTAAGCCCAGACATGATGTTATTCCTAAAATTAACTAAGTGGTTTAGTTGCCTGAACCCAACTGTACGTAGTTATTTAAAGCCCAAGAATTATGTTTTTCCTAAACTTAACTACGTGTATTTGTTGCCTGAACCTAACTTTTGTTTTATTGCCTAAACTTAACTGTACGTAGTTATTTTAAGCCCAACCATGATGATTTTCCTAAACATAACTCAATGTTTTGTTTTTCTAAACCTAACTGTAAGTAGTTATTTTTAGCCCAACCATGATGTTTTTCCTAAATTTAACTCAATGTTTTGTTGCCTTAACCTGACTTTCCTTTGTTGCTTAAACCTAACTTAATGTAAAAAATGTTAGCCCCACAACAATGTTTTTCCTAAACTTAACTAGGTGGTTTTGTTGTCTAAACCTAACTTTTGTTTTGTAACTTTGTGCTGTCCCAGAAAACAAAGTGACACAAAACCAATATATAGATTTTCGTGTCTATTTCACAAACTGCCAGGAGACTGTGACGAGCTGTCATAGTTGTCCAGGCTTTCATTTCAGCTCCTGGCCCACTTTTTTAAAGCTTTTTCTTAAATGATGCATTTGGTAAACTTATACTTTAACATTATCTTCAATTTCTGCCAAAAGATCCCCCTAAATTCTTCACACTGTCCCTTTATTATTTTGTAGTTTTTTTTTTATCCAGCTTTTAATTTCTTTATTTAATCTGCAAATGAAAAGAAAACCTCCAACAACCCAGCAGTGGGTCTTTCACACAGTATTTCACATAAAGTGACATTAAATAAAGAAGATATCCTCAGTGATTGGCGGCCGGTGGGAGGGAGCTAACGGGGCTCAGTCACTCCCATCCCACCGGTAGTCCCTGCGTCTGGCGCAGAAGAGGAGGACGGAACCATTCATTCTTCTGTGGTTCCCGGAGAAAAACGTGGAGGATGAAGAGGAGACATTAAGGAGGAAAAAATAAACTTAAAATCCGGATAAAACTCTTCAAATATACCCACACAAAGAAGACACAAACTCATCCACAAAGGCGTCGCTGCAGAGAAGAAAAGCGCACCGCAGCATTTACGCGTGAGTAAAACTCTCCAAAAAAAAACACTTTTCTACAAGAACAATACTCATCAATGATGCAAGTATTCCTTGAAGTGTTTTAGCACCGTGTAATGTGACTTTCAACCAAATGTTTCAACGTTTTTTGGTTGTTTTTTGTTGGTATTTGCTCCCGGAGCTGCTTTAAAGGGGAAACTCGTGGCAGGAAAGCCGAGCAGACTGATGCTTTGCCAGGCGATGCAGCAGCTCAGTGTGACCCCTCTGACATGATGTGATCCAAGTGTCATCAGTGCCATTTAATTAGTGTATTATCACAGTTTTAATGCATATTAGTGTCTCTAACGTCTTGAATAATACTGACCATGCAAATGGTGTTAAACATAAGATAAATATAGGGGCGGAAATGGCTTTTTAAGTTGGAATAAGGCATCAAATAATCACTTAAATAATGTTTGCATCACATTTTCACACTTGAGAAGCATAAAAAAAGCAATGTCTGTATTTTTTCTACTTAAAAAACAGTTATCAGACCAGTGGCTGATTAATTTCTTATCATATAATTATCTAATCTTCTCAGCTTTGATGTAATTAATCATTAGTTGCAGCTGTTGTAGCAAAAGTCAACTTGAAAACGTATTCCCCTTCTTTTATTCATCTGTTTTGTATCATCATATACATTAGGGTTTATTAAGGATGGAAAGACACATATATGAAACATTAAAACTCTTGTTTAGTTTATAAATGGTGAGAAATGTCCATTATAATGTATCAAAAGCTCAAGATATCGTTTCCAAAAGTCTTATTTTGTACGACCAACAGTCCAAAAGCCAAATATGTTTAGTTTCGTATCAAATAAGACAAAGAAAAGCAACAAATCATCACAATAGAGAAGCTGTAATAAGGCATTGCTTTGTTATTTATTCTTGTATAATAACTCAAATTGATCATCCCATTTCAAAAGCATCATTGACCCCAAACACCTGATCCTGGCGCTGTTACACATACTGGAGGTCTAAGGTTGCTCTGCTATTGTAACCTAAAGAGAAAGTCTGTCAGCTGTCTTGACAAAGTGCGACACAGATTCTCATCCTGTTCTTTCACGTTGTGTTTCAACAATAAACCTGAGAACAGGTCCCACCTGTAAACCGGTGTTTGTGTGGGAAAGAGAAAGGACTCCTGAGGGCAAAGACCTTTTTTTATATATGAAGTCTTTGGATCAACCAAGGTCAGGAACACATGTTATGCATTTTGCATAAAGGAAAGCCCTACTTTCCCTTTCTTGAACTCTTTTTTTCCACGTGTGATGCTCTTTATTGCAATGTTTTAACAGACCCAGTGTTCATGAGGCTTGTAGTGTTTTTGTTCCAAACCTCAGTCACTGATTCATCGTGGTAGGAAAGATCAGAGCCACATGAACTGTCTTTTTCCACGTGGAATCTGCTCTCTCTGCTACCAGATTCACACTTTAGCTTTATTGTAGTTTTATTTGCGTTAATGCGATGTGCTAAATGATTGTTGTTTAACTGTATTGTTGTCACTTTATTACCAGCTGCAAAGCTACATCAGCGTGGCCACCGTGTGGTCTCGGTTGTGACTCCATATTCTGTAATTAACTTGAGCCATTTCTTGTAATTTTTCTTTTTTTTTAAGGCACGCAACTGAGCTTCAGATGTTTAACGATGCTTAGGTCAAGAATAAGTCTGAATAAGTGAGCATTAAAAGATGGAGGTTTGTCGCAGGGATCGTCAGTGGTTTGAGGATCATGTGCCAGTGCACGTGGTCCCTCAGGGCTCCGTGCTGGGCCCATTAAAATAAGCCTGGGCTTCATTCATTACGACCCTCCGTTTACGCCACAAGAAAAGCAAAAAAAAAAAATCATGCGTTTCTCTCTTTTTTGGCAGCATCTCAGCGCAGATGCTTTAGAGAAGTTCTTTTATGTTTGTTTTTTTAAACAGAATGGTAAACTTTCAAAGCATGGAAATAAAATATTACCAGACTCATTTATGCCCGATGCAGATGATGCAGTTGGTTATACTTAACTACCATGCCCATTCATACAGACCACATCATCTGCCTTTTTTGTGCTTTTCTTGCGCTTTGATGGCAGTGCTTTTGTCATTAATCCAGGATGCTGGTTGCAGTTTATGAGAGAGGGTCAGAATATGTCTCCTAGTATGAGGACTATTTCCAGTGGAGGATTTTGATCAACATCTCAATGCATTTGCAGCCTAATCAGACCTGGGCACAATCAGTGTGAGCTTGAAACCAAAGCCAGGACCCTGGTGTCACCATGACCAGAGTGTGAAATCCACTAATTGAACGGCTGCTCCTGGGTCAAAGGTCAAACCAGATGTCTACCGGCCGACTGGGACTAACATCTGGATTACAGTTTGTTTCAGCAAATGCCCTGCTCTGGATATCCTCCAGTGTAGATGGATCCTGATAACAAGGCTGGTTTATTTGCTTCATATTTCATCAGACTACTGTTTTCCAAGCTGTTTTTGACAATCAGCACTTTTCTTTCTCGGGTCATTATTTCACTCCACAGTATTCTTTTGTTTCTCAACAAGTGCGGTCGATAAAACATTCAACAGAAGCATCCAGGAAGTTCTCCAAATTAAACCAACACATCACAGCGGTTTAAATATGTGTCTTGCTGCTTTAAAGATTGTTTATTTGGCCATAAAATTGACGTAATGCAAGGAAGACAGTCTTAAAAAAATCGTACAAATCTTAACTGGGTCACATTACGTTATAGGGTTTTCCGTTCCAAGCTTCTGAAATGGAGTAATTCTGAGTGAATTGAAAGCAGCCGTGTGTTCGAGTTTGTTCCTTTTTTTATAAAGCAGTGTCAGAGATGGTCTGTTTCACCGGTACTGGAAAAGTCTGTGTCACAGTCTGCACATACAGAGGAGGAGAAAGGAGTTTGAGAGGCTTTGTTCTCTGACATTTTCAACAGTTGTCCGTCTGAGAACTAGTTTTAACTCAGTCAAACATCATTTTCTTGAATTGAATTGAATGTAATCTATGTTTCCGGCCATAAACTAAAACTAATGACTAACACCGTTCTTTTATGTGTAAGGCAACATCAGGCTTGACTTAATCATTGTTTTCCCAACTTTTAAAACAAAGTGTAACAAATAAATACATAGATATAACTGTACTACATTGTCATTTAATAAAATAATGGTATCCGATACCAGATCGCCAATTGTCACAGATACCTGATCCAGCTATTGGAGTCAGAATTGGACCGATGTCTAATACCAGTATTGCATCTCTGGTAAAAGTGGACAGAAACAGTCAAATATAAAATACACTCTTCTCTCCATTTATATATAGGGGATATAGTAAATTGGGTTTGTAATGTTTTAGAAAATGGCTCATTAGAAATTACAAAAAAGTGAGTCATAATGTCGTGTTTTGGTAACTATACAATAAATACGCCCTAGTCCGCCTCTCCTCTTCATTCAGCTGCATCAGCTGCAGAGAGTTTCTGTTGTTTCACAGCCAGTCAGAGATCAAACTACGTCACCTCCATGTGAAATGTGACGGCAGCGTTTTACGTGATGACCTCTCTCATGTGGCCCCCTGTTCTGAAACAACTGATTTAACTCCCCCGGCCCTCCATGGCCTCTCTGACACCAAACTTTTTTTTAACTCTCTACGTGTCTCCCCCTCCCTCCCCTACATGCTACACTGTGGGCAGTCATGCACACTGATTAGATTAGCCATTGCTGGAGCTAATCGCCCCCTGCACCCTCCCCGTCCTCTGGGCCCCCCCCTGTGGCTCCCAGAGATGAGCCTCTCCCGGGGGGTACATCTACCTCCAGCGGCTCTGCAGCTCGCTGTTTACTGGGAAACCAGTAGGGTGGGGTCCTCCCAATAACAAAGCCCTCACCCTACACTTGTCCCCTCTATCTATTGAAAGGTACGGCTGGCGTGGAACATACCCTCCCTTGACTTGTGGAGGGTAGAGAGGGGGTTGGTGGGAGGCAGGACCCTCCTGTCGGGTGAAATGAGGAGAAAGAATCTGCAGTGTGTTTTTTTGTTTTTTGTTCCTTTGTGGTGGAGGTGGGGGTCAGTCTCAGGGGAGTGCACGGCAGACGGGACGGTTGGGTTTTGCAGCTGCACGGCCTCCAGCACTTCATCTAGTCCCTCTGCAACTGCAGGCTCATTAAACTCAGCCGGCTGCGTTCACTTCACTTCGGTTTAAGTCTCCTAAATTGGCATTTTTGTATCTCCTGTTTTTTTCCCCCCTCTTTCCGCCATGTTTCCTGTCTAAGCTAATGTTGTACCAGACATGTTTGAAATATTGATTAAGCCGGTGCTGGAGCCACTCGGGGGACCTCGGCCTCACAGCTGTATGCTAATCACTGAAGAGGTTACGACCCACCACAATAGGCCGCCTGTGTGTGTAATGTGCGATAAGGTGGTGTCATATGTTCAGTTTGGTTTAGGTCATGGAAAAGGCTTTAAGCTCTGTGAGCCAGATTACACTAGATTGCACATTGTGTTTGTGTCATCGCTGAACATCACAATTTACTCATGTTCCAGTAAGTTATATAAGAGAAAAAGAACAATGGCAACAAAGAGATTCAAAGGTTGCAGCTTATTATCATTTTCATTTCTCAAATTTTGGATTTTCTTTATGGTTAAACAAATAGTTTGTCATTTAGGAAATATCGTTATTCACTTTTTTGACAAAAGGTTGATACGACTCTCATGTCAGTTTGCTAATTACTATTATTAGTTTAGCTTAATAGCTAGCCAGGTCTCTGTCCAAAGGTAAAAAAAACAAAATAACTGCATTGCTAAAGCTCATTTATTAACACTTTGTATCTTGTTTGTTAAATCTGTAGGCAATGTAAAAAAACTACAATTTTACACAAAAATATGCACTGGAACTATTCGTCTCTTACTTACACCTCTATGCTAAGCTAACCTAACCTAACCTTGTGTTGTTTCTTGCCTCATATTTAGTGCACAGACAGAAGCAAATAAGCATTTCCCCCAAATTATTGAACTATTCCTTCAGAAATTAGTGTAAAGACGTCTCCTCAGTTTACAGTGACATAAAACAGGAAATCATAACATTTAATTGTCATTTTTGTTTGATAAATGAACTAATCTCTTAGTTTACTTTTTGTCATGTGTGTAAATCAAATATGTTTTGCGTATGTGTTTATATTTCTATCTTCTAGTGTCTTCTAGCATAAAACCAGTCAACCGACCCTCTCCGTCGTCATTCGGTGGGAAATTTTGATCAATTTACCACAGTTTCAATTTGAGTCTATCTCCACAAAAGTCCCCTTTGTCACACTGGTCAAGCTTTCCGTTTCAACTTTTCCTGTAAATTCTAAGCTCAGAGGTCTGATGCCCTTGTGTTTGGGTCCAGGTTTCACCATCACCATGGAAACACTACTTCGGTGTGGAGTCACCGCTCATTACCACCAATGCACTTCGGTTATAGCCGGATCACAGCAGCAGGACCATAACGCTCCGTCTGTCTTTTTCTGCATCCCTTTTAGTTTTAATAGAGGTGACTCATGCTGAATATAAAGCAGGTCACCGGTTTGACCTGATCCAGCTCACATTACTAACTGTATTCACAGTAGTCGACCGTTTGACTCCGTTAATAATCGTATCCATGCCTGTCGGGCTTTTCCTTTCTCCCACAGTGTGCAGTTTATAATGATAATGTTGATTTAGCACATGACGATTTTTCCAGATGAAATGAGCTAACGGTCTTTATTTTACCTGTAACTCTACAAACAAAGTCAGTTAAAGAAATCCTCCTTAACCTTGGAAGTAAAGCAGTTTTTTTTGTACACCGTTAGCTAGTTAGCCAGACATGCTATAGTATACTGTACATTTTTATTTTTATTTATTGTATAATATGTGTATTTATTATCTCTTTCTATGTAGTTGAGCTGCTGCAACACCCGAATTTCCCCCATGGGGATCAATAAAGGAATATAATGCTAACGTTTGTACCTTACGTTAAAGCTTTCAAGGATTGCACATATAGTCGTAGCCTGATAAATTATCGCCCAGTCCTACAAACTATATAAAATTAACACTTAAGATATAAAAAAAGGGAAACTAATTTATATTTACAATGAATATATATATACAGGTGTATATTTACAATATGTATATGAGACTGTTTCATTAATTCCTTACACCTTTCACTTATGTTTTTTGTATAAGAAAAGCTTAAAAAGTGGCTGTTTGGTGTACGGATGATCGGCGATAATTCAACATGATAAATGATTGTCTTTCAATTGAATCATATCATGATGAATTCATATATCATGATACACAGTTATTAAATTAATAATGATCACATACTTCCTCATATTTCTCAAAAATAAGTTAGAAAATCAGATCATTTGCACAAATAAAATGAGAAAAATGCTCAGTACTTAATTATTGAAATTCACACAGGAGTATACACTTTCATATAGAGTTTTGATTCATTGAATTACTAGAAAGCACTCTATAAAGCGATATATAGCGGTATTGAGATATGAAACTACCTATATTTGGAGATTTTTGCCAAATAGTTTTAGAGGGGTTTAGCGTAAAAGCTTTGGGTAAAATTTTGCGTAAAACCTCAGGAATTTCTGACTTTACATCTCCACTGATCCTCCCTCTGTGTCACAGAGCAGAGGTCTGCCTAATGGTCTGTGCAGCTGTGAAATGGTTTGTATTGTGCGGGCGCTCCAGGTGAGGGTGACCACTTCACCGGACTCACATGGGATAATGTTACAGCACCTGTGGGACCACACAGTCTCAAAAATTAGCCTGTTTTTACAATGTTATATCGGTAAATCAAGATCACTTCTACCACAAGAAAGACTCAATCTGGTTTGTTTCTCGATCACACAAAACACCCCAAAGCTCCGAGCTGATATGAGGAGGCGTAATTGAATTTAGCCGGTATTTGCCAGGCTAGTTTTCCAGCCACGGGCTTGTTTACAGATGCATCCTGTTTGATTCAATCTCAGGTATGATCAGCACCGACATGGTTACGGTTAAATAAACACAGTTTTAAGTTCAATTTAAGGTCAATTCCCCCTTAAAATGAACTCATAACCCTCCACTGTCTGAAGTAAATATGCTTTATCAAGAAAAGAAACAATAGTTCGGTGCAGTTGTGACGCTTCTGCAAGCAAAAGTAAGTCCTTTCCTTGGTTGACCTTTAGCTTTGACTCCTCCAAAGCCTTCTGAACATGCATACTTGCAGGGAATGAGGCATTTCTTTGTTTGCTGTTGTCATTTTGTGGGTCGGCTCTCAGCAGCTAAGTGGTATTTGCACATCTGAAGACAGCAGGGATTACAGAAGGGAGAGTAAACACACAAACAAGGGCAGAGGAAAAAGTGAATCACAGAGGGCCGTAATGATGATGTGAGGAGACAGAGAGCAGGCGTAAAGTTTCAGAGAGTAAAGAGTAGAAGATAAAAGACGGAGAGAGAGAAAGAGAAGATGAAGCTTTTTCTTTCACCATTAGCTGGAGCGGCTCTGGTTCAGACATCCCTGATCCGTCTCCCAGGGGCTGACGTCTGGAGCTGCCTTTGTGACCTCTTTCTCCCCCTCCTCCTCCTTCTTCCTCCTCCCTTTCTCCTCCCCCTCCCCTCCACTAGCAGCGTGACTTCCCTTTGACAACCTCGCTGCCCCAGAGATCACTCACTCTGAGGGGAAACACTTTTTTAATAGTCGCCTCTGACCTCCATCGCTTATTCTGTCCAGAATTTACTTCATATCCACACTGATGTGCTTTCCGCTGATTTGCTCTTGTTTCCACACACATTACTAAAGAGAACATTTGGTAAATAGTCTCCAAAGTGTATACGTTTTAAAGTACTCTTATCTGTTGTATAGGTCTGAAATGGAGCTCTTCTAAAAGGCATTTGTGTCATAAGGCGTGTTTAGATTCACATATTTTGTTGCACATTTTGATTTATCGTATAAGAAAAGCTGAATGGAAAAGTATAACAAAAATTCCTCCATTGCAAGTTCTTACCCTCGCTTGAGGTAGTGTTTTCATTTGTCAAATAAGAGTTGATGCACTTAGTGGATAATGGGAACACCTTTGCTGAATAAATTCTGGCGTATGGAACATTTAACTCACAGCTTTTATGCTCTCTCCATATTTCTCTCGCAGATGATTAGGAGGAGACTTGTTTTGTTTTTGCAGCGAGTGGACACCTAAACACCATTTCAGGTGTCGACGTTACTCAGTTCAGACCGCTTAATGGCCCTCATGCACTTCCCAGATGATGCAAACACTTATCCTCTTTTCAGGACGGTTAGGCACAGTAAAGCAGCCGTTATGGCCTCGTTGCTGCAGAGCCGTCAGATTCCTGGAGGCCAACAGTCTGTGACACTGAGAGGGAATCTTTATCATCGTGGGTTCACGGGTTCAGAGGCCTGACAGGAAAGATGATGCCTCCCAAAGACAATTACAGACATGATAACACAATTTGGGCAAAGGCTGCAGCACATATACAGGAGTGTGTGTGTGTGTGTGTGTGTGTGTGTGTGTGTGTGTGTGTGTGTGTGTGTGTGTGTGTGTGTGTGTGTGTGTGAGTGTGTGTGTGTGTGTGTGTGTGTGAGTGTGTGAGTGTGTGTGTATGTTTGAACTCATGTGAAACCCCTTTACCCATTATGTCTGTCATCATGTCTGGTAGACGCTTGGCTCTTAGCCAACCCTCCTATCCACATTAAAGAGCACTTAATACACCTGTCTGTTATCCTATCGACAGACCTCAAAGATGAAGTCACCACATCTGAACAAAGAAAAACAAGATAAAAATCAGTTAAGAGTCATATTTTTTCTTCCTCTTTGATTCCATATTTAATCTCAAAAGCACTTTATCTCCAATAAGAAATATAAACCGGCCTCGCTGAATGAAGCCGCTGCAGCCATCTGTTGTGTTTAACGTTGAGCTAACGGACTAATCACTGGATGATGATGTCATCTCTGTGTGCGGTCTGTGGTTTGCAGGCACCACACACACACATGAATGTATATGCATGCATGTAGACACACACACAAACACACACACATCTATATACAAGAGAGGAAATTGGATAGAGTGTGGATAATCATTGCATTAGTGCAGAGTGTGTAATCAGCATGCGCCTCAGGGAGCGAAAACACACCTCGTGTTTTTACTTTACAGACTGAGTCCTTTTGTAACTGCTGTGCTAAGTGGTTTTGTGCGGAGGAGGAAAGGGGCGTGTGCTCGTGTCAAAGGGAATTAAAGGGCTAACGGAGGAGATAGAGCTGGACTTCAGTGGAGTGATGTCATCTAAAAGGGGTAGAATCGATTTATATGTACAGATAAGCATCTTTAATAATTCTAGGGGTAAAATATCTTCCAATCAGAAGTAAAATCGTTGTTTCTCCGTGAATTTACTGCTGAAATGTGATTAAGAACTGGGTTAGAAAATATCTGCTTCAAACAACCAATCACTGAGCTTCAAATTGGGTTACGAGCACCGCTAATGGCTCCAACAGAATCTTAAGCTAACATTGTCTGCAACTTAAATTTAAAATCAATTCACTTTAAAATTCAGGGGCAATTTTGGGGGAATTCAGCAACTATGGCTCCATGTTTTGTTTCCCAACTGTAACAACAAAGCATGAATTTGTTAACATTCCCTTTGACTCATGGCTCTGAATGTTTCTTCTTCATGGCATCAGCGGCAGAGACTCATGGGTATTGTAGTATTTAGACCTGTGCAGCATTCTAAAATGACAGACAGAGCATACATTTCTCAAAACCAAGGTCAAAACAGTCAAAAGTAGCATCAAAAACATAGTTTATGGCATCATCTGGAAGAGGCCCATCTGTCTACATTCAGTAACATTGAGGACATCATTTAAAGAAAAACCATTAAAAGGACATAAACTATCTTTATGAGACTCATCATGGCTGTAGAACAGCATTTCTTTCTGGCTCTGAGTCTCCGTCAGCAGGCCGAGCTCTCGCGCCCAAACCCAAAGCGGAAGCTGCCCAGGCTCCAGAAACCCAAATGTTTTTTCCTCCTCTCTTTGAAGAGCGCCTGGCAAAGGCTTTCAAAGCGCTGGCTCCTAAAAATAATGTGTGGTAAATGCAATGCAGCTGGAGCTGGAGCAGACAATGCTTATTATTCTCAAGAACAATAAATACTCTCTTTCTTATTTGTACGTTTCATACATTTAACATGACAAAGTACAGCTCCATTATCAACTGCATAATGAAGTGTATTGAATGAATATAGACAGCTCCAACAAAGATAAGGGGTTTATGTTTATATAATGTGTTGTGTTTCTTTAAACTCCAGAAACAGATGGTGACACGTGGTTTGTAATTATAAAAATCCAATCTTTAGATAAACATGTATTTGACCTTTCAGATCAGCCAGTCGTTCACGAACAGCCTGATATCCGTCCGTATTAGCTTCTGTAAATATTTGCTCGAAGCTCCCTCTGCGATTGCTCCTAAATATCGCTTGTTTGAACACTTTGCAGAAGCAGTGATCGGCGTTAGAGACTGTTTGTATCTGGAAATCGGCTGCTTTCTAACACCTGTGTTGTGTGTTCGTTAGCCTGAGGGACGTTGGGGCTCCTTGTCTGGTTATTTTAATGAGAACGCTCTCTTGTTTAGCCTCACATGCCTCTCATTACTGCCCAGAGAGTGAAGAGAGAAGAAGAAGAAGAAGAAGAAGAGAGGAATGAATGTTAAACAGATGCAGACGGCAATGAAGGATGCAGTATTAGAGCTTGATGTGTCTTAATGAAGTCGTCCTTTGATTTAGATTAAACAGCATCCAACAGTTTACCTCCCTGCATGTGTGGCTACTGAAACACTTAAAAGTCTAGTTCCACATTTTGGGAAAGTAGTTTCTTGCTGAGAGTTAGATTAGAAGCCCTATTCCAAGCTTAAATCTGTCTGTTGAATGTGCAGCTACAGCTAAATTAGCGTAGCCTAGCGTAAAGACTGGAAACAGGAGGAAACAGCTAGCCTTGCTCTGGCAGAAGTAAGGCTGCAACTATCATTTATAAACATCATTTTCATCATCGATTAAAATGTGAAGCCATGATTTTAAGATGTCTGAAAAAACGAGGTTTGTTTCAATATCCTACAGCGCAATGACATTATGAAAGGTCCCTGTTCAGTCTGTCCAACAGTCCAAAACAAAATCTGAACTACCACTTTTGTCCACAGGGACCGCCAAAGTCAACAAAACCTTTAATTTCCTCGTAGTAACTTTAACATGTTATATCTTGTTTGTTTAATGTGTATCAAAATGAAGTTTAAAGACAAAGAGGAACCAGCAGAAACTTCTGAAGTCACTGCTCCCGGGTCAAAAAAGTTAAACAATTAAGATAATAAGTGTTCTTAAGAGGTGCTGGTGCTTGGACAGAGCCAGGCTAGCTGTTTCCCTCTGCTTCCAGTCTTTATGCTAAGCTAAGCTAATCTCTTAGGTATCAATTTACTCACCTAACTCTCAGCAAGAAAGTGAATAAGGGTATTTACCAAATGTTCCTTTAGATGTTGACAACCCTCGTACTTCCCTTCCATCCAGCTTCCTTATACCCCAGAGCCCTTAAATACTATAAGAAAGACCCTTTTGTGGTGGACATGCCTGCAGACATCCCCCCCCCGCGGTCCCCACATAATGGTCTGCCCCCAGCTGTGGAAGGGTTCCACAGCTCAGCTCCTAAAAACCAGTGCTTTAACTAAGAGGTATCCCCCAGTTTAGTGCATGTTGGGGCCATTTTTGGCATCACTTTAAAGGGCCGGAATAGCAGCTGGATTGTAACGCTTTGGGAGAACCCTTTTCAATTTATATATATCCACTTCTGTAATTGGAAAATGTCCGAAAAGAAATTACACTTCTCAGGCTCTCCAAAGGACAAAACATACTGTACGATTATTGTATTATTCCTCATTAACGAGTTGCAGATATGTTGTTTCTGCCCTTTCCTCTGTTACTACGAATTTCATGGAGCTTATTTGTGAAATTTGAGTTCTTACTTTTCTACACAAGATGACAGCGTGAGAAAAAGAAAAGGGCGAGTTAGGTGTTTGAACGTTGTGCTGTTGGTGTCAGGGGTCATATTGTTCTTTATCTTCCCAGCTTAACGAATTGAAAAAATACAAAAGTATAAAACTGGATGATTAAGAGGCCTGCTGTGTGGTTGGTATGCTGTTTATTAGTGAAAGGATCCAAGTGAAGCTCCTGTGGGAATACCTGTGTATTATTTCAAGCTCATTCCAGTTTTTGTGGCTTGTTTTTCCACATTTCAAAAACTCAATGCAAATGTTGATGAAACCTTATTTGATTATTTCCTATTTTCTTATCAGAATGTCACTTTGCATTTTTTTCGACAGACCTTGAGGTCTTTTTTCGTCCACACCTGCTGTTGTAGGGCAGGTTAGGTGTGGAGGTTTGATAGCATATTTTAAAAATCTGAACCTTTAAAATGTCTTATCTGATCTTATTGAATAGTTTGTTTGGTGAGGAATGACGACATGTCTTAGTTAAAAAAGATGTACTGGTTAAATTTCTCTCGATGTTTTATAGCCTGTGGAAGTGAAGGGCTTTAAACAAATGTTTTGTCATTGCTAATTTTTTCTATTGCTGTGAGGGAAAACAGTGTTTGCTTTTCATTAAAACCAACACAGTGGAAATAATATGAATCCTTCAATATCATTCAGCAAATACGGCCTAAATAAATCGAATTTTCTGCATGCACGATTCACTTAATTTTTGGCAAAATTGTTGCTGCATTGCAACAGGTCGTAGGATCTGAGGGGTCACAGATGAGAGCTATCCCAAATGCCACAAACTCTTACTTAAACATTCTGGATGGTGGTTGATTATTGAAGCAGTTGGCACTTGGATGTTAGTCCCTTTTGTTGCCTCCTGCAAGAGTTTCTCAGTTGTTGCGTTGACTTTGGTGAGGTTTATCCACATTTTAAAACGTTTAAGGTGGTTTAAGTGAGTTAGAAACTCTGGCACTGAGTTAGCATGTGTTTGTATACGTCAACATTTCTTTTTTTATGCGTCCACAACAACGATAGCCGTGACCAGAGGCATTATGTTTTGGGGTTTTCTGTCCCTGTGGTCCATTCTAGAGATAATTTCTTCAAATTTGGAACAAACATCAACCTGAACTCAAGGATGAACTGATTAGAATGTGGTAGTTAAAGGTCTCTGTGACATCACATAACACATATTTGACCATAAATAAAACATTTAAATGCTTCACAAGAATGTCTAATTGGATAAAATTATGAAGCGATGACATTTTGGAAGGACATGGATGTAAACTGCAAGGCGGTAATTCTAGTTTTTGCAAATCCCTGTGGTGTCAAATGAGACAAAATACACTTTCTATCTTATCTATGGTGAAGGAAAGCTTTGGTTAAGAGATGTGTTGGCCAAAGAGCTCACAAATCTGCTTGTTTTAACAACTTTGAGTCAGATCCAAAATGAAACCGGGTATCTGACCCGTACTTATAAGTGTGTGTGTGTTTGTATGTGAGAGGCACTTCTATTGAAAAAGCCCTGAGGCCACTGATTACATGCATTGTCACAGAAACAATGTCCTGCACTCTCACATGTCATTCATCTGTTTGCACAAACCTCGACCTTTAGCCTCCTTTGGAGATAGTGGAACTACAGTCAGTTAGTGGAAAGCTCTGCAATTAATGTTGTGACTATTGAATTCAGACTATTGACCAGAGTTGAGTGCTGCTCTCTCTCTCTGGATGTTATCCATTAAAGAAGCCTCAATAGTGCCGAGAAGAAGGGGAAGAGAGTCGTAATGATTGATTTTTTTGGCCTTACAGGGGCAAGATGGAAACAAAACGTTACATATCATCACATCAAGAACTTGTTGTGGTGATGCAGATGCAGAGCAACAGTATCATTCATGTTTGTGTCAACCCGAGGAATATAATATTTACTCTTCTTTTAGTTCCGTTTTTGGTCTCCACCAACTCCTGAGGAAAAGATCTGGCTCTTTTGCCGCTAAATGCTATTTGTGAGAATAATACTGTGTTCACCAGCTCGTCTGTCATCTGCTGTTTGATGCTGGGCAGGTAGAGTACAGAGGCTTTATCCATAGACTTTTTATAAACAAATTACATAGTGGTCGTGATGTCACCCGTTAGTTTGTGGAATGCTGTTTTGAAGCCTCACGTTCAGAGTATTGGTCTTCGCCATCTTGGTTTTTTGCAACCAGTGAATGGAAGTGACCATATTTGGACTGTGGACAAGTGACATAGAGATGCCGTATACGTCTCTGGGAGCGACCTGTCAATCACAAGGTAGCCCCGCCCTAAAGCATCCCCTGCTTTATGGTCTGTTTGACTCTAAATGGAGCATCATTTACTAAATGAACATCATGCTGTAGTGAAGAAGACTTGAAACTAGAGATTGAGACCATAAACTCATGTTTACAATGTTTACTGAGGGAATAAATAAAGTGAAGAGTAGAGTCATTTTCTCATAGACTTCTATACAACCAGAGGAGTCGCCCCCTGCTGGACAGTAGAGAGAATGCAGGTTTAAGAAACTTTTGTATTGGCTTCACTTTTCAGAAGCTGAGGTATCCGTCTGGGTTTATCAGTTGTTTTACTGGTGAGAGTGAAAAAAACCCTGTAAAGTTGTGTTCCACATATAAAACCAAAATGAGCTGAAAGCTGCTAAAACGCTCTGGGAAACAGATGAGTCAGATGATTAATCTTTGTGGGTTCTTGACTTTGAGCAACTCCTTTCACATTATACATAAACATTTGCACATTAAGCATTAAAGTAAGTTATTCACTCATATTTGAATATCTGTGTTGAATTCAGGGTTAAAGTTAGGCTTTGGGAAAATGGGATGTGGCAGTTTAAAAAACCTTTCACACAAGATTTATGACTTAAATCCCTCTTAGTGACTTGGCTGGATTATATAACACACACAATGTGTTTTGTTGTGCTGAACATTATGCAACCTTTCCCCTACAGGAACAGGCATCACGTCAACTTAGGGATGCAGACATCAGCGTCTCTCTCTCTCTCTTTTTTTTTTTTATGAACATGTGAAACAGTTTTAAAGCGTTCTCCAGGTGCAGCTGCTCGTCTGTCTCAGGTTAAAATGGAAAAATACCAACGAGCAAGTAGAGAAAGAGATGCTCATTAAAAGCTGCAGAGCCAACTATGACTGAAGCGTTGCTCTCTGGAGATGGTGTGGTTTTGTGATTTGGACTCATGGTTGCATTGTTCCTGCTGTCTCTACAGGTTGTGAAGAGGTGAGAGAGGACTCTTACATCATTTTGGAATTAAAGGAAAGAATTCGTCCACAGAAGAGGTTGGTGTTGTTTTTTATCTGCCCTTTACTTGCATCTTAACTGACTCCTGTATGGAGCTTTTCCTCTGGAGATGTTAGACCCGTTGGAGTTGTGTAAACCAGCAAAACAAACCGGTTTCCTGCTTTTCTTCTTCTGATATCATTGGGGTTCCTGGCACCTGCCCGTTACTGGTGAAAATACCAGCTGTTCCCATGGTTCCTATTGTTCCACACAGGTGTTTTCTAACATTGCTGCTTTAAATTCGGCTTCTCACTGTGAGCAATTGGTTCCTACATTAACACAAAGTCATCTGGGAAAGTTAGAACTGTTTCATTCATTATATTACGGGCTTTTCTCTGCGCTCTTCTTCAAAAAACTTGTTTGCTTTTGCTGCCGGGCCACTGTCAATCAAATCTGACCAATGCACATCCACACAATCCTGATGATAAGCTGAGTTTTATACTTAATAATACTACTTAAGCAACTTAAACCTCTTCATTAAGTCGTGAATACTTATCAGAATTGGATAATCAAGTATTTGAAATTTGTTTTTTCGTTGCTCTCAATGTACTCACACAGAAATAGACGTACAGCTAAAAAACAAGCACAACAAATCTGAACAAAGGTAAAGCAAACATTAAACTAACTGCTGTGTACACATATCAATATTTAACTAAGAATTAATGTCGCTATGTATGTCTGTCCTTGGAATTTTTTTAGACAACAGTTCATCCGATCGTCTTCACACTTAGCTTATCATAGTGTAGAGTATGAAATTGTTTGGATGAGTGGTTCTTTCAAAAAGCTGCAAGTAGCAACACTGGAGGCCAAGTAAACGGCCGATCAGGCAATTCACTAGTACATAAAAAAGAGTCTATGCATAAATAAATATATAAACAACAACAACAATGAAATTCGTAAACGGTAGGGCAGAGAGCGTCGGCTTTAAAACTGTATCCAACCATAAGTGTAAACTTGCAGCTTCTCGCCTGTTGAATATGTTTCATTTAAATGTAAAATGATCCAGTAGAATATAAAAAATGCTAACTTTAGAGCAGAGTCTATTGCAATATACACCCAGTTGCCAGTTTATTAGGAACACTTAGCTAAAACTAGTGTAAAACAACAACCCTGCAATAAATCCTCGACATCTCAAAGGTTGTAACAACATAAACAGTTTGGTTTGATTTAAGGAAACTTTTCAGATTTTTAAATTATACTGAGAGGTGTTTCTTATAAACTGGTGTCTGATTGTATATTTTCCACTTTCCTACCCTGTGAATCATCTCATGACCCTTTGTTTTAAATCATCTGTGCTGCTGCCACGGTAACCTTCAGCTGACTCAAGGTGAAGTTCACATTGTCTGAAATCTGCTCCGGTTTATTATCTAGATTGAAGTAGGAAGTTGTGGGTGTTGCGGGGGTGGCCATGTTTTTGCAATATGGAGAAAAAAACAACGGCGTGAGAGATAATGAGCAGGGACCACCTGTGAAGGTCATTTCAAAGTGGAAACCCCCCCGATAAGATAATAAACAGAAGAATCATTTGTCACTTTGCTCCATAAATAGGGAGACACATCCTGTTATCTCACACTTGTTTTTCGACTGGACCTCCTTTGTCTTCGTGCTCTATATTGGGACACATTGCTGACTCTTTAAGCTCAAACACGCTCCTATTTCTTATCAGGGAGGTTGATAAACAGCTGTTATCCTCAGATCATTTATTCTGGAAATATGAGACATGATAGTTTTAATGGATCCTGCCATGTCAGCTCTGAATCAGACACATTTCTCCTTTTGTGTTTTTACTAGAATCTGACAAGCTTTTGTGAGTATTTTTTCAATTTTTTATACAAGAAAAGCGTGACTCTTCAACAATCATGTCTTTGTCTGGAAGTGAAAGAACTCACTCTTCTCACTTTACTCCCCCCGAAACCGCTCTAACAATAGCAGCACGCTTCTTCATTTCTCAGCCTCCCACCTCTCCGTTTTGTCCTCTCGGCGTCTCCTTTTCACCCGGCGTCTCCCTCTCATTTGTCTCCATCCCTCGTCTCCTCGCCTCCCACGCATGCCGTTAGTGTTGATTTGCCAAACAGCCTGCGAGCGAGGGGACGATATCACTTGATACTTTTATTATGTGAAACTGGAGAGAAGTCCGGTGCCAACGTTCCTCGCCGGTGCTTACTTTTGATTTTGAGGAGGGGTATCAGGTTGAGCTTGGAGTGCCCACAACAGCAATGTCTCTAACCCCAGGGGGTTTGGATAAAGGTCTCAGTTTGCAGGGGAGTTTGTGTCAGAGCCACAGGGAAGTTAGGATTAAACTGCACTCATCCCGAGCACAAAACACAGTGAGAACAATGCCTCCAGCCCTCCAGAGACGAGGGCCAAATACCGTCCACCGAGTGGCTGATTTCCTGAGTCTGGCCTGGGAAACAAAAGCACGGGGATTTGAAGTGGAAGGACTTTTCTCCCCCCCATCCAGTGTTTATGGTCCCCTGGGCTGTGTGCGGGGCGAAGGTGGGGCTGGAAATGGTTAAGCATAATGGAGACAGTGTTAGACCTGAGGGCCCCCAAAACTCTGCAGCTCTAACAGTGGGAAAAGTGTCGGGTCTCCCCAGTCCATCAGCAGTCAGAGGAAGTAGGTGTGAAGAATGCAGCCCCATATTTCTTAAAGTTAGATTTCAACCTGTTGAATATAAAATAACATTGATGAAATGTTCGAGGATAAAAAGTTGTATATATAAAAGAGGAAGAAGTAGTCGTGAAGACCTTGAGGTCGGCATTTTGGCCCTCACCATCTTGTTTTCCTGCAACCAATGAAGTGACTGCAGAGGAGTGACGCGGCTATAACACTTTAGCATGCTGACATTTGCTAGTTAGCAGTAAAAGACAACGTACGGCTGAGGCTGATGGAAATGTCATTAGATTTGGAAATATTTTGGCCGAAACAAAAGTATTTTGCACAAAATTAAAACACATAAGGGATCATAAACATAGCAGAATTCATCATGAGGGGAACATGAATGTCTGCAGCAAATTTCATTGCAATCAATCCAATTGTTGGTGAGATATTTCACTCTGCTGCTAGCTCTGCTAACAATGAGATAAGCCACTTTTTCCTGGAGTGCTCTTTGTAAGGTCATGCATTTTCTGTTTTGTTTTGCACACAACAAACAGTAGTGATAGTTGCCCCGTTGTTATCGCTCCTTAAGAGCACCGAGCCATTGTGATGGATGTTATCTCTGTTTTTGTTGCTGCTCCTCGACCTCTTTAATCCTCCACTCAAACAAGAAAGAGCAGATATTTAACCACTCAGAGATGCCATACGGGCCAAGTCAGACCAGAGACCAAAAAAAACCTCTTCTGTGGCACAAAAGAATCTTTCCACAACATGACTATCTCCCCGTCTGTTGGCCACCCACTTTGACACCACTGCGATATGTCAGATGGTCTTTGTTTTCCGTCACCCTCTTAACCCTCGCAGCGTGAGCTCCGCCGTGCGAGGGCTGTTCTGGTCAACACGAGAAGATGAGGGATTGTTGACCACCGCCTTCCTCCTCCTTGGAAGCACAGCTGAAGAGTTACCCCCGTCCCTCCTCCTGGAGTGACTCCTGCTCCACCTCACCACTCAAACCAGACCGACACACAGTCGGTCGGATTGCATAAACAGATGTTTCCAGAGGGAAACAGTTGAGCACTCGCAACTAAAAAACCAATAGAGATGTGAGTGTTTTGTGTGCCTGGGTCCACATGTGAGTTTTTATTATGTTCCATGTATGTATTTGAACTAAAACAGGACTCTTGGGATTGGTGAAATTGTTTTCTTTTTCCCCTCATATATGCAACTTCTCCATCCAGTTGTAGGTGTTGCGTCTCTGTTAGCTCCACACCTCTCACAGGTGTACTCCCTGCTGACCACAAGCTGTTGGATCTGTTCCCCGCTCACGTTATTCCTTTTCCCCCCCTTCTACTTCTCTTTCCCACGCTCCCGTCTTGTTCCAGTGTTGGGATTTCCTCACCTTCAGCACATCCGTGTGTTTTTATGCTCCGGCAGCACTCCCCCCGCAGAAACTTCATAAATAAAGTGAATACGCTGCAGAGATATCTCTCCCGCACTACGGTGCGTTCGACTGCAACCGCCGTTGACAAGAGCGTAATGGATAAAAAACGATGTGGCGCGACCTCGCCGGGGGAAATGTAGCCGTCTCTTGACCTCAGCTGTCGTATTACACGAATGGATCGGTGTCAAGTGTATGAAAAAGATGTTGAGGTTGTGAGTGAAGATACGCTACAGCAGAAGACATTTCATGCAGCTTTACAATGAAATGTGTGTCTTTCAGCGACTTACTTTTTTATGTTAGAGTAATGGAAGGAGACGGTACAAGGGCTGGATATTGTTAACCTAAATCTGTCCGTAGCATTAAGCATTTAAAACTGGCCAGCACCAAGAGCTGGCTCTGAATTTGTTGTCTTTTTGACTTGAAAGTACAAGATTTAAATAAGAATTTGGCCAATTATTTGGGCAAAACTCTTGTGTTTCGACAACTTTTAACATAAGAGACTTTTTTTTATATGAAAACATGAAAATATTTCTGAAAGTAAGGACATGAAACAGTAATGTATTTGTAGCAAACACCCAGCCCTGCCAGGCTGTGAGCTAGATGTTTAACATCTGTTCGATGGGCCTTACGATTGGCCTTGAAGTGGCCAGATGGTCGTAGCTGCTCCCTCTGTGGGATTCAGAATGAGCTCAGGCTTCTCTGATTGCACGGAGAAGCGAAAGTATGGCAGCGGAGACTCCCCAACATGCATTTGTCTCTCAGGATCTGCTTTCAGACTGCATATTTGAAAAGTTAAAATAGGAAAGGGTACGCTGTTTACTTCCATAGGCTACCATCAGGTATTTGTTTTGCACTCTAGAAAGCGATTGATTATAATTTTCCTCAACTGGAAACTTATCAGATCCAAATAATCTGTCCGTCCGTTTGTCCGTTTTTTCCATCTCCTTTCACACTGAACCCTTCGTAGCCTCTTCAGGGTGGCTGGACGCTGATGTAACACTTGGATTGAAAACACGTGGAGATAAAAAAAAAAAAAACTCATTCAGATATCTGTTGAGCCACATCTGGAAATCATACGTGGACACACGAGCCAAAATCAAGAGTTTGGTTTCTGTAGTGTGAAATCACTTCCTGGCCGACTCTTGAGTAACGAGGTCACTGGTTTTATAGACACAGAACACTTTGCTGTTTCCGTTGATGTCATGTTCATGACTTTGTTTTACGTTGTCAAGTAAATATATTGTTCCTTTGCAGATGCTGTATGTAGCTTTTCCACAACTGTACGTCCTCGCTTCAGTTTACAATCTGAAATGTGTAAATTGTGATAATTTTAATGAACTTTGGTGTAGGCTGCTTTGCTTTCTTAATATATATGTGGTATAGATAATATGATTTAGCAATACTGAAATTATCTTTAAGCAATTGGAAACTTGGTTTAAACCTCCGACAACACAACAAATATCATCTGTTTTGGATTCCCATTGTGTTAAAATGTGATTGATTGATGGAAATGGAAGAACAGTGTGTGAAATACTTTATTGACCCTTTAGACCTCAAAGAAAAAACAACAACAGCAAAACTTTGGGGTGTCTCTGAAAAACATCTTCACTTCACTAAAACAACCTTTTATTTCTGGGAAGGCCTTCTGACATGGGTGGCGTTGTTGCAAATGGTTCACAATGCAAATGTTGTCTAGTTTTACAACCTGTAAAGATCAGTGATAAAGCATAGTGCATTACTTATGGTTCATTCCTTTTTAAGGTAAGGTAAAATGTTGTTCAATTACTAGCCTAAGTGTGCTGTACTGAATTGTGATAGTGAGTGTGCGTGTGTCGGTTTAATAAACTGTAAATAAGAAGGCAAATAGTCATCGTGTCGTCCCCCATTGGTTTGTGGGCCGCGGTTTTGAAGCCTCGAATTTGGCATTGAGTCTGTCGCCATCTTGTATTTTTGCAACCAGGGAAAAGAAGTGACCATATTTGGACGGCGGAGGAGTGACGCCATGGTAGCGACTGTCAATCAGTGTGTAGCCCCGCCCTAAAGCATACCCTGCTTTATGGTCTGTTTGACTCTAAATGGAGCATCATTTACTAAATGAACATCATGCTGTATTGAAGAAGACTTGAAATTAGAGATTGAGACCATAAACTCATGTTTACAATGTTTACTGAGGGAATAAATCAAGAGAGAAGTAGAGTCATTTTCTCATAGACTTCTATACAACCAGAGGAGTCGCCCCCTGATGGACACTAGAGAGAATGCAGGTTTAAGACACTTTTCAGAACCAGAGGTTGCTGCTTGGTTGGTTTAGAGAAAGATAAAGATTGATTGGTTGCAGGACTAGTTGTTGCATGGTTGTGTAATTGAGTAAGTATTGTTGCAAAGACTGGTGTTGTGATACACCGCTACCGATGAAATATTGTTTCAAACCAAAGTGAGAACGCAAGATGTTTCATGTTAAGGACTCTATAAAAGATCTTCATCCTCATCTTAGCTCACTTGTCAGTTGCGTTTCTTTTCCCCGACCTGTTATCTGACTGTTATCAGTTTTCACTCTGCTTTGCTTCACACTCATCCGCTCTCTTCAGATCTACAAGATACTATTGATCATAGTCTGTCAAGGACAGACGGATTACCAGCCAGACTCTGTCGAATCCGTACGAAGGATGATTTAACCTGGCATGTGTGCATGTGTGCGAATGTGCCGAGGATCTGTCTCCTCTGATCCTGCGGTCTTTTGAAGTGAGGGTCTGCTCTTCGTCGCAGCTCCTCGAGAGCTGAACAAGGGGAAATCTCCCCGAGCATCTTTTCGTGCAACACCGTCGGCTTTCCATTAGCCTGTAATCCGATATGTGGTCAGCCTGTGTCTGATCTGTATCTGTATTTCCATATCAACAAGATGTGAGAACGAGGTCTGCTCACGGTCAGATTGACTTCTGATAAGGCCGAGAATATACAGTGCAGTTGAGATACTATCAAAGCAATCTTACTATGAAAGAGTAAACATGGATTTAACTAGTGTGTTTGACTCTAAAACAAGCTGCAAGCTTAGCTAACTAGCTTATTGTTACAGTCGTAACTGAGAATAACTCCCAAGGCTTGGGAGTTACTGGTTATGTTAAAATTAGCCTTAGTCTTTTAGCACAATATAATTAATATAGCCATGAGCAGAGGTAGAGCGGGGACGTCTTACAGTCAGAATATCGGCGGTTTGATCCCAGGCTCATCCAGTCCATTTCGATGTGTCCTTGGGCAAGACACTAAACCCCAAATTGCTCCTGAAGGCTGTGCCATCAGTGCATGAATTGGTGTGAATGTTTAGTTCTGATGGGCAGGTGGCACCTTGCATGGTTGCCAATACCATCAGTGTATATACAAATATAAGTCCATTTACCAGTAAAAAAATCTCTTTTTAAAACATTTCAGCTGGCAAAATACAGTGTTGCCGGCTAGAAATGGAAAGTCTGCCTTTGTCTACTTCGGTCTGAAATCAAGGAGCTGTTGTTTAGGAAAGTACTGTGAGATTTGAGTTGTAAACTTTAGGGAAAGCTTGACGGGCATAACAACAGTAACTAAGGGCAGTGCTACTTTGCAAACAGACAGTTGTTATTTTCCTTTTTTGTGATATTCCAGACATTTATGTGTGGCTATAAAAAGGTCCATTAACCTCTTCCCATCCAACTCACAACCACAGGGTGAGAGTGAGTCACCAGGATTAATTAGAAACAGGTCAAAGGTGAGGTTTAATTGGGTTTAAGATATATATGCATCTGGGTTTAAAATGGAACTATTTTGGGCTTTTGACTTCCATTCAAACTGATAAGAAAGGCCTCTTCCTCGGGCTTTCCACGCTGCCTTCAAATGCTTTGGCCCATCGGCTTCTCTTCCTGTTTGAGTCGGCCTCCTTTTTTTTTTCGTCCTCATATGGAACTCATTTGTTCTCCCCCGTGTGAGCGAGTACAGCAGTCTGACGAACGCTGTAGCTGACTGCAGTGTTGGCTGAATGCGTCCCGCTGCTGCTGTAAGCAATCCTGGGACACTTTGGAGTCAGACAGTGAACCATCTGCTCTGTCAGTCAGTCAACCGGGCATCCAGGCAGCGATTCAATCTGTTCCATATTTATTATTGACAGAAACTTTACGTACAAACTAATTACAGTAACTAGTAGTGCACTAGATGCATTAGAAGTACACACTAGTCATGTGTTTTAGGGTTTTCTTTAAACACACTTTAATATGATTTTAAACTAGCAATGTACTCCCAAGTCCTATATTTTGTTCATAATAGTACAGTGTACTAACACTTGCAAAATGCACTTTAAGTTTACTTTATACCAGTGGTGGAAAAAGTACTCAGATATTGTACTTGAGTAAAAGCTGCAATTCCATAGTGTAAAAATACAAGTTATAGGTACAAGTATTAGCATCAAAATATACTTAAAGTACCAAAAGTAAATGTTTTCACCATGCAGAATTTCTGAATAAAATACATTATATTATAGTATTATAATAATGATGAATTCATACTTTTATCACTTTCATGGTGCAGCTGGTACAACTGGAGTTCATTTTAATTATGAAATACGCTTGTATATAGCTTGTGACTTTCACCAAAGAATCAATGAAGTCTTAATCTATATTAATACATCATCATTTATTTGTTAATTTATATTTAGTATTATTTATCTGAATCTGCAAAGTAACTAAAGATTTCAAATAACGAGTACCTCCAGATTTAAGTCCTGTACTTGAGTAAATGTACTTAATTACTTTCCACTACTGCTATAATGTAACACATAAACATCACACTAGTTGTGTACTTGTTATAAGTATTAAAATAACAAGAGCAATAGTGCACTTTTACTGTTTTGTGAGGTTGCTTTAGGTATACAAAATAACATAACAGTAGACTGTACATTTGCTTGTACTTTTACACTTATTTTTACTCAAATGTGGGTTTAAGTCTGGATAAATATTAAATTAGACCACTTTTACAAGTTTACCAACGGTATGCTTATCTACAGAAGCAAACTCAATGGTGTGTAGTTGAGGTTTCCGTGTTTTTTGTAAATGAAGTGAAAATGTAACTCTCGGTTAGGCTGATAATAACAACATGATTATAAGACGTTGGCCTTGGCCGAGTGAAAGTACGCAGAGAAAACAATAAAAAAAACGATCTAGAAGGTGAGAGAAACCGAGGGAGAGAGGAGAGACCCTCTGCAGCTCCAGCTCTTGTTATTTTAACCCAGATTCAGCTCTGGAATATGGCCACCATGTGGACTCTCTCAAGAAGTGTGGCTCCAGTGTTCGGAGGGCCCGGCCAATCAGAGGAGACGTGGCTGGTCCAAGGGGGGAGGGACGTGGGGAGGTGCCGGGGAGTCAGGAAAAAGAGAGAGAGGGAGGCATTAACAGTCTGTGACTAGAGGAGGAGAGTCAGGGCAGAGGAGCCACATCTCCAGAAGAGACGGACCGATGGAGACAGGTTGGACCATTATCTTATTTAAATTATCCTGCATTCATTCACTACTGAGGGGTGAGTCACTCATTCATACTAACTATCCCTTTATGCAATGTGATAGGATGTAAATATTATGTTTAAGGTATGAATCAAAAGCTGCAGGATGCTGAGCAGATGTGCAGAAGTGTTTGGAAAGACTTCTAATATCACTTTTAGAGTAATTTACCTTAAATAACAGACTTATTCTGTCTTTTATCACATGCAAAAGAGCTGCAAAATAATAGAAAATCAGATGGATGCCCAAAGTAAGACATACTACTACTATATAAGTGCTTTTGCAGCTATCTGACTTCCTACCATGTGGTTTATCTTTTAAACGGAGCTGTTATGAGACAAGAAAAGTGTGACTGGGCGAGTATTCGTGGTCCTCCGTGACCAATCATCTCCTGCATTCCCTTTTCAGTAGAGCTGCGGGGGGCTTCTCAATTCAAACAGATCTGCACAGATTATAAGCGCTCCCTTTTGTTTTAAAATTGCTTTCACTGTTGGGTCACATAAGGCAAGAGGCTGGACAATGCAATGGGAAATTCAATGTAAAGAAAAGATGTTTGCTGTTGGATAATATTTAACCCATTGAGTTGTAGATGATGTAATCGTTACAGGTTGTAGAAGCGTATCTTTAGCGCTCTGTCCTCCTCAGCACATAAACTCCCCGTAAACCCCTCATGCAGCTCTAAAGCTCTAAACAAACTGTCTCCATGGTGACGCGTCGCTCCGGCTGAGGCTTGTCCATAGACATGTAGATTGTTTCCGGTCAGTGGCAGCGTGGAAAGGCGTTTCCTGCTGTGTCGTTGCTGTGATAAGAGAAAAAAGGCTGTGTGGACACTTTGAACAGGAGCTGGAGTCAAAGCGTGGCTGGAAGGGGATTGGAGAGTTGGTCCTGATGGGAATATCTAAACAACTTTTTTATGGATTGGCATGAAATTTGGTTCATATATTCATGATCCCCAGAGGTTGAATCCTTAAGACTTTGGTGATCCCATGACTTTTCCTGTTGTGCCATAGTGAAGTTGCCATTTTCTGGCTTATAGTAACATGTCTTGACAATTATTTGATGGATTGCCACGAAATTTGTTGCAGATATTCATGATCCCAGGATGTCTGAAGCCTAATGACTTTCTACTGACTTTTCCATGAGGTTTTGTGTAGATGGTCTTCACAACTATGAGTCCTAACAGTCCAATGAGTCAGCATTTTAGCTCTTCAGTTCAACTTGTCTCAAAGTCATCGGGTTTTCTGAATGATTTTTGTTTGTTTTTACGTGTTTTAATAAAGGCGGTCGCTAACAAGTAGCTAAATGAGACGACATAAACGTCATCATGCCAACAAGTCCCCTTTACAGGCTTGTTGTGTTTATACTCTCGCTGATGCAACTGTTTTGTATTTCGTTTAAAGCCCAACGTTAGCTTTTTACTTCTGGTAATTGCATTCATGCGTCAGGATAATAATAATTAAGCCTTTATTAGTCCCACAATGGGGAAATTCGGTTCTCTGCATTTGACCCATCCCGGAGGAGCAGTGGGCTGCAATGAAGCGCCCGGGGAGCAATTTTGGGGTTAGGTGTCTCGCTCAAGGACACTTCGGCATGTTGCCTGTAGAGGGGTTCGAACCACCGACCTTGTGGTTGTGGGTCAAGCGCTCTACCTCATGCTTTAATTGTTTTCATTTGTGAAGATTATCTTGCTGAATAAATTGTCTTGGTATCATAAACTTTAATTTACCACAATTCTAAAGAAATCAAAAATCCAATTGACTAATTGTTGTGGGAACCAGTAGGATGCTACGTTCCGTGGTTGACCTACACAAATATGTCATCACTGCAGGACTCAAAAATGACCATGAAATTTGGAACAGACATTCATTTCCCCTTCGGGATGAATTCGTAATAACTTTGGTGATCCCCTGACTTGTCTTCAGACCCATCTTTCAAATTTTGAATACTTTGGTTTATGACCAAATACCTGCAAAACTAACGACACTCCCATCAGCCTCTGCTGTGCTTTCTGTCTAGCACTAATAAGTAAATATTAGCATGCTAACACGCCAAACTAGGATGGTAAACATGCTAAACATATCTACCAATATCAGCATGTTAGCATTGGCATTGTTAGCATGTTAGCATCCGCATTAAGCTCAAAGCTTCAGTTGTAGACTTGTTTATTTTAGTGTGAATTTGACTTTAACTTTAACAGACCATGGATTTGTTAATCCAGAATTTTATCAAGCCTGCAGGGAAACAACTGGGCTCCAACTGTTGAGGGGGTTTCCTTCTAGCTCCCTCTTTGGGGGGAACAAATGTCAGATGGCAGGGAGTCTTGTAAAGTGTGTGCGTGCATGTGGATCAGCATTAGGGGTCAACGGGGTGGTGGGTTCAGTCTGAAGCTTGTAAACTCTGTATGTAAACCGAGCCTCAAATAATGCTGAGTCCCCCCCAACCCCAGCCGTTAATCCGGGAGTATAAAGGATATCATAAATCCACCTCGAGCCTCTCATCACTTCGCCCTATCTTGGGAAAACTTCTGTTCACGCAACAAATCTGTCCGTCTGGGGAGCAGCGAGCAGACGTCTGGGCCTCTGTTGTGACAAATACCAGGTACATTAATAGAACCAGACTTGCCCAGGCTTGTTGTGGATCTACTAACCCACATTCAGCTCTAGACAAACTGAGATCCACCAGTAGGCACTGTCTGTAACCAACAGGGCACGTGATTCAAACGTACTGCAGCCAAGCGAGGTCAAAGGTTAAGTGTCCGAGTCTTCAAAGCATCCGTGTCTCCACAGCTGGTTTGAAGTGTTTCAGCTCCAAAGTGGTTTCCAACAATATTCCTGTCAGTTTGGGAATTAGTGTTTGCAACTGGCCAGCTAATGTCTGACCCTAGAGCTGCGTTTGTCTTAAATCCTGACGTCAAACACGAGTCTGGCCAGAGGACTTCTAGGACTCAACGGTCTTTTTGTGTGAAGGGAGGAGGGGACGAGTTTTTTTAAAAGTCCAACCAGCCTGCATCTGTTCCTGCATCTGTTCTCAGTGAGGCAACGAGAACGCTTCGTGATTCATGAAATTCATTTTGGTCTCAAATCCACAGAGGCGGCTGTCTGTGCCTGTTCTTATGATGTCATCTGTTTGACACAGTCCAAACACACTCGACGTTAGCTCAAACACACACACACACACACACACACACCATCCTGTGCTGTAAGAAACCACAGATCTGGGTCATTCTTTCAAGGGGTGGAAAAAGAGCCGTTGTTGATATCTCTACAGGATGACAAAGATCAAAGTTTGTGTAACGCTCTTACTTACTCACTCGCTTTGCTTGGATGTGGCCTCGAGGGACGGCCGTGGCTTCAGCGACCCTCGCCGCGAGGGCTAGGCGATGTTGGGATGGAAACCTTGCGGTGCGGGCGGCACACGTGTCAACAGCTCTGCAGCGCTGCCAAACACCGGTCGCAGAATGACTAACGGACTCCCAAGAGGCAGCAAGGGGGAAAAGAAAGAAAAGAACCAACTGTCAGCTTCGGCCCAGAGCTGCATTTATAACACAAACGAATGACTCTATAAGGCTTTCCAAATGTCTGTGTTTTAATGTGCGTTCTGCTCAAATTTGTAAGAAGAAGTAGTGTTTTAATCTCACAAGATCTTCCTAAGGTGTCTCAGATGGGGATGATGAAAGGCCTCTTTATTGTCTGGTTATTGGAATGTCTGTTTTTATTTTTGTCGGCGGAAAAATGCCTCACTTTACACGAGGCACTATGTTCAAGAAAAACTTAATTCAAGGTGTGAAAATGAGGCCCATAATTTGCTTGTAATTTTTGTATTAGTGAAATAGGCCGGTTTATAACTCAGTCAGACACACATACGTCAAGGACTGGACCTTTTTATAGCACATGGTTATACAATGGAAAAGAGTCAGTTTGGTAAAGATCCTGTTAGGAAAACTTGTTCAATTTATTTTATTTATATAGCAAAAAATCTGAAGTTATCGCAAATTCCCATCTTTTTAAATGAATAATCGGATATTTCGGGATCTAAACTTTTTGCCCGAAAGTTAGCCTAGCTTAGCATTAAGACAAAGTAAAACAATACTAAATAGTTAAAGCATGCAACTCTCTATTAAACCACAGTAGCTATGTTTACATTTAATTGTCAAGCAAACTGTTAGTGAACCTTTGAAATGTGGCAAGAAAAGAACTGTGAGTTTGGCATGTTTTCATCAACTGGTTAAGAGCGAATAAACTCGGCTACTGTGTTGTTTGGTCAGAAGTTCACGCTACAGGCTAATGGCAGGAACATTTTTCAACTTCAGTTTTTTTTCCGTCTTGGTTGCCCGTTATTATACTTTTTTTTTTTTTATGTGAACATTACATAACTCCTCAGCAAGAAAGCCAATAAGGATGTTTCCCAAATTATCTTTCAATTCCTAACTAAAACGTAAAACATTTCCATCTGCTCACTTTGTGTTTAGTGCTTATTTGCAAATGGTAAACATCATACCCTAAAACACATTTTTAAGGTACCATTTCCTTACATTTCCTTTTTCTTGCTGCACATGTTTCAGTCTCTTTAAGTTGCACTCTTTTCTTTCTGACTGTTGGCCTTTAAAGGCTCTTACTGCACAAGCTAACGTCTGTAACTGCTGCCTGAGAAACAAAACTCATGATTGTCTGGGCTCTACGGGATTTGCTGAACGAAGACTTTCTTGACACCTGGTGTTTAAAACATTAAGTTTAAAAGCTTTTCATGAACCGGTTATAGCTCCAAGGATTGCAGTCAGCAATAAACAGGAGCTTTTATTACTTAACGTACTAAGGTATTCTTGTAATCCTGCAACAGATTTGGCAGTGTTGTGTAGTTCTTCGTGGCAGATGTTGCTTTTTTTAATGAACTGTCACCATCTGCTGCTTCCTCATTGTACATTAGTGTCACTGACTCAGCAGTGCAGTGGGGTCGATGTCACCGAGGTTATCAGCGATCATGTGACAGCCGGACAGGCCGTTGTGTTATCAACCGTTGGCTGACCCCGGGTCAGTTGTGTGGGCTGCTTGATGAGAGGCCCCCGGCTTGTTTTTCTGTCCGTCTGCATCCGCTTCTCTATTTCAACCCTCCCACCTCCACGACATCCATAATGTTTTTCTAGTTTTCATCTTCGCAACCTCGTTCGTGGAGATCCGCTGGGAGCAGAGAAGACGACGAGTGACCCGATCACAAATCCTTTAACGTAAACACACTGAAAACAGAAGAGGCCCACTTCAAATGAAAACATCCCCACACAACTCATTAAACTCCCTCTGCTCCTCCTTTTCTCATTCTGCTTTTCCCCAACTATGGAGAAACAGGAGAGCTGCACTTCCTCAAATAAAACAAAATCTGACTTAGAGCTTATTTTTTATACACGCAATTACACTTTTTTTATACACGCAATTAAAGTGCTAACCCTGTTGTTTCTGTGCCTCTGTTTTATCTCATAGGTGTGTCTGATGTGACGCCAGCGGGCTGGCTCAGGGAACACAACTTCAATACAATGTAGACACCAAAAACCAGACGGAATAAGAGTCTGAAGACCGAGCCGACAGAAGGAGGGCGACTTCAAGGCGGAGGGAGAACAGCTGTGGTGGACCGACAACCGGCAGAAGATCAAAAGTGAAAGCAGAACAGAGAGAGAGAGAGAGAAAGAAAAAGAAGGAAGCTTCAGACTGTGAATCATTGACGTGAACCTTTTGTGTTCAGCGGCGTCATCTACTCCTTCCTGCAAAGTGCTCACTCGCTCTCCCGTCTCCGCCGGAGAAGCATCAAGATCTTCTGAGGGCCTCCTCTCTGCAGCGTCGACACCCATCAGAGCGAGACTCCAGCCGCCGTCAGCATGTGCCATGTCATTGTCACCTGCCGCTCCATGCTGTGGACTCTGCTGAGCATTGTGGTCGCGTTCGGAGAGCTCATCGCCTTCATGAGCGCCGACTGGCTGGTGGGATTCCCCCGAACCCCGGACGCCGTCTTTAGCCCCCATGGGGCCACCGCGGCCGGCGAGGCCTACAGGCCCACGTTGGGCATCTACAGCCGCTGCATTAAACTGCCCCACCTGAAGCGCGGGATTCTGTGCGGGCCGTACGCGATACACTTTGGGGAGATTGCCAGCGGGTTCTGGCAGGCCACGTCCATCTTCCTGGCGGCGGGGATCCTGCTGCTGTGCGCCGTGGCGTTCATCTCGGTCTTCACCATGTGCTTCCAGAGCATCATGAAGAAGAGCATCTTCAACGTGTGCGGGCTACTGCAAGGGATCGCAGGTGAGCACATGACCCATTTAGAATTTCTATTATGTTAAATTAGAACAAGTATTCTTCAGGTACAGAGGAAGTAAAGGGACTCAGGTTTGTGTCATTGAACAAATAGTCTAAAGGCGCCAGTGTACTTCATCAGAACTGATTGTCGGATGTTCAAACAGCTTCAGGAATGATTTTGGGTCTGTAGATTTTAACCTTCCAATACCCTCAATCCAACATCCTCACCCAAGGATGTGTTTTGTGACCGTACTGGTTTAAAGAGAACAGGAATCTTGAAGCCAACCCCGTCCATCCAACCTTTAATTGTCTCTCTTCATTCCTGCGGCGTCCACCGTTCATCAAGGTAAATTAAAAGTTCTGCTCTCAGCCGAACACGTTCATTACGAGGCACCACAACTCCCACCGCTAGAATTATGTGGAGCCCTCTCTGAACTTTTACCCCGAGGTGGTCAGAAGTTTAAAAACACACAGAGGCTTTTTTTTTTCTTTCCACCCGCATCGGAGCAACTGCCACCCAAATATTTACTTTCCACACAGTCAGGTGGAGCTTTTCTGACTCTGGACTGGCCTTAAAAAACGAGTTGAACACGCATGCGTATCTGTGTGTGTGTGTGTGTGTGTGTGTGTGTGTGTGAAGGGTGTGTATCCTTTAGTTGTGAGTCTGAGGCCAACTCTAAGGCCACTTTGACTCAGTGTGGTGAGTTATGGAAGGGAGGAGGCCATGAGATCATGCTTGCTGAACCTCCTCTGTCTCTCACAGACTACAGGCTCTGTGGTGGCAGTGGTGGTGGTGGTGTTATGATCGTTCCTCCCCCACAGTTGTTTATTTGGTGCGGACCCAAACAGAAAAAAGGTGGGCGTGTGGTGAAGGACACGCCGAGCTGTAAACTCAGATCTGTGAAGCCCCGCTGACCTGAGAGAGCACTTAAATCATGAATGAGTGAGATGTAGGGTTCAGACAATATGACTTTGTAACTTCCCCTTTGTTACTGTATGTCTGGTGTGTTAGGTATTTGTGTGCGATGTTGCAAATCAATGAGCAGGACTCCCTACAGGCAATATTGGATTTTTATATTACTCATACATAGCATTCTGCCAAAGGATCGCTAAATATGCTACTTTCTGTTTAGCTTCTGAGCTATAAGGAGTATTGTGTTTAGCTCGTCATGGAGAAACTATGAACACCAACAGCAGAGCAGTGATTCATGCTGCAGGAGTGATTCGATTGTTAGATTTCTTCTTTCTTTTTTTATTGCTGTGACTGGGTTTCTGTTGGGTTCTTGTGTAACTTTGCGAATCCAAGCAGAGTCGATCGACTTCAGAGTCATTTTTCAAGCCTGCAGGCGATCGGTGATTAACAGATTTTTGATTTGGAGTATTTGGTTTTGGGTCTTTGATAGCAGCACGCAGACGACCAACCATAGATAACCGGTTTTATATTTACCATGCACATTAAGCTCTGGTAGTCTGGCTTCAGTAATGAAAGTGGGGAAATGCACTGCTGAGTCTCCTCATTGTGAGGAGGATGAGGATGCAGGAGAGGAAAGGGGGCGAGTGGAGCTTCAAAGACGCTGAGGAGGTGTTGGGGGGGGGGGGGGGCTTCCTTCAGACCTGTGGAGCTGAAGGCCGATAACCTTTTCCTCATTTCAACCGCAGGAAGAGATAAGACGGAGATCCTAACATCTAACAGTGTTCACATCTTTCCAACAGCAGTGATTATGTTTACGCGCATTAAATATTCACTTTTTTCCCCTATATTTAAAAAAAGACATGGCTGAATAGTCCACTAACATTTGCGTTTACATGCAGCCATGCCGACTCCAATTAACTATCAAAATATGGAAAAGTGGAACGCCTGTAAACGCTTGTGTCATTGTGTTTCTTTGCATGAAAAATATGTTTTTTTTCCACCTGTGGCGGACTTGTTTAAACTGTCAGAGCTACGTCATCATGGAGCCCAAACTGTCACTAACTGCACTCCTTGAAAACAATTCAAACCTGAATCATTTTAGCATATTCTAGGTGTCTTGATCGGAAAACCCCGTATCAAATTCTCAATATCATCATATTCTGACACAAGTGGAATACAAGTGTGAATGTAAACGTAGTCAGTCAAGCGGTCGGTGTGTCTGAGAGCCCTCAACGTGTCCTCTCACGAGGCCTGTGAATGATATCACTCTCGTCCTGATCCACCGGCAGCGATGCACCACACCGACTCCCCCGCTAATCACTGTTTCCACTACTCGTGCCGACCCTCCGGTAATGAGGAAACCGAAGCCAGACTGCAGATGTTTGGAGGGAAGTGATTGACCTCAGATGGGAGGATTGCGATGTCGTTGCCAGAGATGGTCACGTCATTGCACTGGAGCCTCCGAAGCCCATTAACCCTAATCTTCACTTGCGCTGATGTCACTTGTACTTTTTTTACTCTTTTGTCCCCGATGACACACTTTGTGCCGGCCGGAGTGTCTCAGATGTCATTAAACTAGACTCAGTTTCAGGTGGTTTTAAGATTCCAGCTGAAGGTAAATCCATTCACTTCGCTTTACGTAATCGAATGGCTAAAACAGACGGTCTTCTGTTGAGGGTCACACGTTTTATATCCTGCAGGCGCACATTTATAAATCCCCCTAAAGGCGTCTTGTAGACTTTGTGTGAGTGAATTCTCTCTTTGTTTATTTAAACGCCGTCGTCACTCTTGTTAAACTTCAGCCAAAAAAGGATTAGAGACAAGACGGCAAACAAACTGGGCCATAAAACTGTCTCCAGTTCTTGTTTCCTTCAGTGGGCGAATGCTTTTATTACCTGCCGTAAACTTTCCCTCTGCAGAACCTCGTCACAGGTTTAACCGTTGGCCGTGACTCAGTCCCAGGCTGCAGCTGAGGCAAACAAATCCAATGTTTTACAGGAATAAAGCAGCGTTACTGTGTCATGATGATTCTGACGTGAGATTAGATGTGTGACGCAAAAGGGGGGAACAGAACTGCTGACTCTGACTGATAAGGAATGGGATTCCAATGCCTTTAAATAGCCTTTCCTGAATATCTGTGTTTACAATGAGGTGTGGCTGCTTCATAATAACTAATGAAGAACAAAGGGGCATTAATCGGAAAACCTTGTTGTTTTTACACAACAGACATTTACAGTCATGAACCAACAGAACACCACCTTAGACTACCAGTTAAACCCTTTCCCCTGCCTTAAATCTTAAACGCATAAAGCTCTAAACAATCCGCTTAAAATTTTTGCTCAGTTTAAATCAGTTATTTGTTAAATAACTTGATTTATTAGACTACAACGGTGGAAGAAGTACTCAAACCCTTTACTTAATATCATAGTCGATTTGGGGTTTTACTTAAGTTAAAGTAAAGAGGTATTATCAGTAAAAATAAGTGAAGTATTAATAGTAAAAGTAAGTTGTTGGCCTCAGGGAGGGTCGTTACCTTAATGAGGACACACCTGGTGAGACTCCACCCAGGCTATAAATGCCGGCCGCCTCTCATTGGCTCTCCGGTTTGTTGTGAATAGGTGACTTCGCTAACGGTTGCCATGTCAACTTCACCAGACGATGGATGGGCAGTGCCGTGGTTACAGCTGGTTGCACTAAAAAGACAATAATTGCAGCTTAAAGAACAAATAATGTGCAGTGGAACACGAGTTAAAGTCACGTTAAAGTAGCGCTTTGAGCTAATTGTTAACCAACGATAACTCACAATGACTGACGGATTCCAACATGACAAGCTCTCAGTTGACCGTTTATTAGACACACCTGGCTGCAACTAGTGCACGTTTGATATATTGTTAAGGGTTAACCAAATATGAGAAACACCTGCTAGAATAACAACTAACCAGTTCAGCCTCTGTAACGATCATAACGCCTCTATAAAACTGAACTTTGTAACCTCCATAAATATTGTAGGATTTATTGCAGGGCTGCTCTGGTTTTAGTGGATAATAAACTGGCAACTGTTTGTTTTTTTTCTATCAAAATTCAAACTGTTAGTGCAGCCAACGAGATATTTTTATTTTTATCAGAGTATTTAATGCAAGTGGGTCGAAACGTTTACATCAGAAATGCAATAAGTCGTCAAGTGGAGCAGTTGTAAGACCACCTGAATCTGCACATTCAAAACAAAAGTAGAAAATAAAAGTAAAACTCATGCTGCTATAATATTAAGTTAATCCATTACTTATTTGACATTATTTTGACAGTAAATTAAGTCATTTTTTGCAAAAGAAATCCAAACATTTGATCTCTCCTGCTTCATAAAGTCACAATTTCCTGCTTTTCCTTATCTTAACATCATAGTTTATTAAATATATTTTTCGAGTGTTAGTTCGACAAAAACAAGACATTTTAAGACTGTTCATTGTTTTATAGAATAAATAATAATAAATAGAGATTAATAGAGGAAATAGTAGCCGGTATTCCCTCGTTGCCCTCTCGCTGTCTCTTCTCCTTGTTTCTCTTTTTTTCGTTTTTCCTGGAAAGGGAAAAGTGGGCTGGCCAGATTTCTTGGAGCTGAGTGCAGACCTGCTGTGCTGTATTACAGGGTGGAGGCTGTGGGAGCAGAGGTTAGAGAGGAGGAGGAGGAGGAGGAGGAGGAGGAGGAGGAGGAGGAGGAGGAGGAGGGTGGTGGTGGTTTGGTGGCAGGGAGGTATGGATTGATGGTGGAGAATTGACAGTTTGGAAGTTAACGGAGACAAGAGCCAGTGCAGAGGGAGCAGAGGGATATTAGGTTAGAAGGTCTAGCTTGTGAGGGGGGGGGGGGAAGGTTGGGAAGTGTGTGTGTGTGTGTGTGTGTGTGTGTGTGTGTGTGTGTGTGTGTGTGTGTGTGTGTGTGTGTGTGTGTGTGTGTGTGTGTGTGTGTGTGTGTGTGTGTGTGTGTGTGGAAGGGGAGGGGGTCTTAGGAGGGGTGGGGTTGAGAATTAAAACCATACCTTCAATCCATCACTGGAGCCGGTCTGGACGTCGGGGCAATGCAGCAACATGTGGAAAGAATTTATGACCTAGTTTTCATTTCCTTGTTTAATATGATATTGGGTGCTTTAAGAGGGGGAGAGAATGGGAGGAGAAAGGGAGGAAGCAGAGAGAGAGAGGGAGAGAGAGAGATTAGGAGACAGTTTTACCTCCACATTTTGTTTTTTATGAAGCGGAGCAGAGAGACCTAAACGTTAAGACGTAAACTCTCGTTCCCCGTCTGCTTCATTTATTGTCTGTAATTGTATTATTGTAAACGTTTCCTCCTGCGCCCTGATTGGTCGAGCCAGACAGGAGGAAGTGCAGAGCAGAAACCTCATGACATTCAATTTACTTGACTTACTTGACTGGAGGTTTTATGGTTTTAGTTGATGTGTAATCGATAAGAAGAGGTGGAGGAAGTACTTTTACACTATTACACTTAGATAAAAGTAGCACACCCACAGTGTAGAACTACTACACTGGTAACAGTCCTACATTCAAACGACGGAAATATTAACCTCAAAATATACTTAAAGAACCCAAAGTAAAATGACTTATTATGCAGATGTATATAATGTTACTGGGTTATAATTATTGATGCATTTGCTCATCACTTAAATGCTGAAGCTTGAGCTAATTTGAATTACTTTATTTATGGATATATATGAGTGGAAAGTAACATTGATTTCATGGAGCGAAGGCTGTGACTCTTTTCCGAACATCTCAGTTTGTTGTTGGACAAAAATGTATTGAAGTTTATTTGAATGCTGTTTGATGATGATATTTTTTGGCAGGGTAAAAAAGTGTCTGCGACGGGTGCAGCCATTTACCAAAAGTTTAATATTATATATACCAAACGTGCAGCGTTCAGCCTAGAATCATCGCCTCGTCACACTTCCGACTTTTGTAGCATCTTGTAAATATTTGGAGAAGAAGTAGAAAGTACTCGCCTTTCTTTCCTCTGTTGTTGATGATAAGTCCCGGCAGTAGAAGCGGGTCACAGTGAAACAGGAAGTGATCGCATCCTTCCACGGAGACGCAGGGCGCCTGGAGGGTCAGCCAGAGACTGGAGCAGGAGGGGAAGCCCTTCAGCTACCTCTTTCCTGTTGTTCTCCGCTCTCGACCCGACAGACATGTGTGTCACCGTTCAGGTTTTAGGGTTTCTCTCCTCCCTGCAGCACCGGAGGCCTCGCTGTGATCATCTCTTCACTCACGTTTCACGGCGGTTCGTCAAAGGGGAATCATCTCAGTCTGATGGGATGCTTTGAATGCCGAGATGGCAGGAAATGTTTTCGTACCAGAGGAGATAACTCACAGAACCTGAAGACATTTGATCTTTGGGGTTTTTGCCTAAATATGAAGATGTTAGTGGGTAGTCAATCAGATGCATTGGTTTAGAGTGAGAGGAAGGTGGTCTGTGTTAATGTAAATAAAACACTAACATACTGCTTTGGTTTTATTGTCTCACTCTGGATGTGAATGTGCTGCGTTGATAAGCTGACTAAAGGAAAACCAAAGACCATTCCACAGCTGTTCCAGTTTATTTCCTGTTGCTGTGTTTGTGGATGACATCAGCTGAAAGGAATCAAACATGGACTCCAAAGCTGTTCTCTCAAACCTCTATGATTTATTGCCTTATAATCAGAAAAAAATGCTTAATTTACTAGAAACACGGTATACTGTAAATATGGAATTTGGACGAGGAAACCGTAGAACGAAGCCAGCAGAAGATCTGAAGTTAAACCTTAATTCGTCAAGTTGGATTTTAAAAAGAAAAAGCCGTTATATTCTCCCCTCAAAGACGCCAGACTCCATTGACAAAAACGGTCATTTTACCAGATCATTGAAACACAATTTACTCAAACTGAATAAAAACAGATCTTCAGATCAGCGTTTTTTGCGATCGAAACATTAAGAATTTCAGATTTTAAGGAAAGTAAAATTGATCTCATGGAGCAGAGGCTGTGGCTTCTACTTTTTTTTTTTTCTCCAAAAATCTTAGTTTGTTGTTAATCCAAATTCCTCTGACCTTTAACCTAACCTTTATTTTAATAGCGTTTGATGGCGATGTTTTCACCTGAAAAATCAGATGACAAAAGATGACATGATTTTGTCATTTGGCCTGTCTATACTGTCGTTTTAATCACGTTGGTTATGCTGTGGGTCACACATGACAGCTGTCAGACGTCTGTCCGTCCAGTCAGAAGGATCCTCCTCTGTTGTCCTGAGGCCATCGCAGACAACGGGGTGATTATTCGGATCAGGGCCCTCCTCCACCAAAGAAGTTCTCAGTCAGCTAACACTCATATGATTTTGTTGACTAATCCGTTAGTTGATTTAATGGGCGGATGTGTAAAACTGAGTCTCTCCACAGAGGATAACACAAAAGCACCACTTTGAATCTTGTGTTTACCAGAGATGTGCTCACAAGTTTCCTTAAAAAAAAAGGAATCCATGAGGAAAAAAGTGAAGAAGTCTTAGTCGACAGCCCTTATTTGAATCATCGGCATTTAGTGGGACGCCCTTCAAACTTGTAGTCCAAAAACTCCCCATGGTACCTTTTAAAACTTTAATTCAAGGTCCACGAATGGAATTTGAGTAAAAATGTATATTTCTAAGGTCAAGAATGATCATATTTCTATATATATTGTATTTTAATAAACCTAACATTCCTTCTCTCTCTGTTTTCCCTGCTCACAGGTCTGTTTCTGATCCTGGGTCTGATGCTGTACCCCGCTGGCTGGGGTTCGGACAAGGTCCAGCTGTACTGCGGTGTGGACGCGGCTCCGTACCGGGCCGGTCTTTGCTCCATGGGCTGGGCCTTCTACACCGCCATGGGAGGCACCTTGCTCACCTTCGTCTGCGCCGTCTTCTCCGCTCAGGCCGAGATCGCCACCTCCAGCGACAAGGTCCAGGAGGAGATCGAGGAGGGGAAGAGCCTCATCTGCCTCCTCTGAGGCCCAGATACTCTAGTCCTGTCGGGGAAAAAGAGAAGAAGAAGAAGAAGAAGAAGAAGAGACGGCTCCCCTTCTGTCTTTGATGAGGCTGGCCTGTGAAATGGAGGCCCCGGCGTTGTTTACCACTAAAAACCGACTCTTTGTTTGTCTCCGTTTTGTGTTTATGTGGGAGAAATCTACAAGTGCCAAGTTTTTTTTTCTCAGCGTTCAGTCTTTTGTCTTCGTGTTGGTGTTTAGCCGTGTGGAGAGGCTCCGTCTGTCTCCACGTGTTCTGTAAATAAGTGTGATTATATATATATTTTGTACATAGCGATGATTGCAAAATGATTGGTTGGGCTGATGATGTCACTCTTGCCTTTTGCCACCAGACCACGGGCAGCAAAACCTGTTAAGTGTCTGCCACGTGTGAGCGTTAACTCAACAAGGGAACCACTAGTCAGTCCGAATAAACTACTCGCAGAAGGAACTGAATTATTTTGTTTGCAGACCTTTGAAATGTATCGACGGAAAAAATGATTATTGCACGAGGACGATGAAGCTCTGTGGTGCATTCTGTTTGTCCTCTAATCTGCAAAAGAATCCTGAAATGAAGTACTCTGTGTCTGGTCCTCCTGCAGCAGACGTCCTGTAATCTGTGCACAGAGACGTGGGCGTGCACGATGAGGACATGAAGTATTACTGTTGGTAGTGACGTCTGGTTTTCAGGGAGTCTGTGGAGTCATAGATGGTGTCCTTCTGCCAAACGAATAAAGAGAACGGAGAAGAAAATACGGTTTCAGTTCTTTATTCAGTGGAAGCTTTAACTGTGGGGAAGAGGAGGAGGGAGGAGGAAAGGGAGGAGAAGGGAGGAGAAGGGAGGAGATGCAGCAAGTGGAGCAGCCAGCTCGGTGCTGAGACCTCGGTTTGGCCCTTGAGGTGGGGGTGGGTACGTTTTTTTCCAGCCAGCGGGTGATCAGTTTTTCCACTGATGCAGAACTGTACTCTGCGTGTGTGTGTGTTTGTGTGTGTGTGTGTGTGTGTGTGTGTGTGTGTGTGTGTGTGTGTGTGTGTGTGTGTGTGTGTGTGTGTGTGTGTGTGTGTGTGTGTGTGTGTGTGTGCGCGCCTCATATTCAACTAAGTCAACGTATCCTCATACAACGGTTCGTATGATATCTATCTTACCAAAAAAGTTAATCATCATTTTTCATGCGTTTTCCTACAAACACGTTTAATTTTCCGCTTGTTACATACAAACAGTCTTTTCAAAATAAAGGTCCGTTTCCACAGGTAACAACTTGGTTGTGTTTAGGCTACAAAACTACTTAGTTAGGTTTAAGAAAAGTTCATGAAATACTTACTTAGATTAGAAAAAGTTGTGGGCCAGACAGATAGTCAAAGAGCTGAAACTCACTATAAAGCCCCTTTTCACATATTGAAATATTAAAATATTGATTATAACCCCTTAAATATTCTCCACCTCTTTTACTCCCGAGCTACCAAATGCTATAACTTGTTTGTGTGCGATCCCAAACCATAGAGTCCCTCCCCAGATGTTCCTCCCTCCCCAGATGTTCCTCCCTCCATGTGGACGACAGAGAAGCCTCTGGTGAAACCCATCGGCTCTCTTCTCTCCATCGGCACACACTCAAAACCAAACACAGAGCTTGATGACTTCCAGATTAAGCACATGACAAAACCGTGCAGCAGCAGAAACTCTTGCCCGTTTCAATACCAGAGTTATTTTCCCTTTTTTTATATGAAGAGTCGACGAGAACGAGGAAAGACACAACCTCTGAATTTAAGTTTCCTTTTACACCTCGGAGAGAAAGAATACATGATAACAGTATAGTACATTTAGATTAACTAGACTTCGACTAAAACCATTAACTTTACAGTCTTCTTCTCTTTTAGGGCATGGAAAATATATTTGATTTCATATTTTTATTAAGTAACAAATTGTTAGCAGATGCATCCAAATGAGACACACTGGATATTTAAGTGGTTTGTATTCATCATTAGTATTGTTGTGTTCTCATCATGCAACATCTTTTCTCCATTGATTCTACGGATAATCACACACCATCATTGTTCTTAGATGTTTTGGGGTCTACTTTTATTATCTTTATTTAAATAAATAGCATATTATCTCTCCATCTTTTATCATGGCTTTGTAATATTTCTCCAACAACAGCATAAGATGTTTACAACTTTTTCAATAACTCATTCTCAATATGAGAACTGAATATTCACCTTGAATAAGTGGCATAAATCTGCATCACATTTTGCAGACGTTGTGACCTTAACCTCATATTCTCTGATGACTGCTGACCTCATGTGGCCTCCGTTAGCTGGTGCAGCCTCACTTCAAACACAAAGAGTGCTTAAAGAGTAAACACATTCAACTTCACACGAAAGAGAAACCACGAAAACACATACAGAAGAAGAATTTTATTCAGTGTTAATACAATAAATATACAAAACTCAAAACTACTCAACATGCGACTGAGAGGTCAAACCAGAGTTCATCTTTAAATCACACCAATTTAAGAGCGAATAGCCGACCGTCTTTGAATTGTACAAAATATACAAACATCCCTTACTATTTCAGTTTTTTCAATAATTTAATTAACATTTTAATAGTTTAGAGATGCTCATGAATTAATTGTCAGTGTTTTTCTACCATTAACCATGTTGATCATGAAGCACAGCTGAAAGCCACAGCCCATCTACAGCACATCACACAGCTCACGGTGCATTGCAATCTAACGCCTTTTTCTCCTCACATTTAACATGATTCATTTATTTTAAGCAAGTCAGAAAAATAACAGCTAAATACTGTAAGTGTCACTCGGTTTGATTCTTTTGAAGGAATAATCTCTTGTTGTTTTTGTACAGAAGTGTACTTGTGAATACACATGCACCGGGTCAGATTAATCCAGTGTGAAATACAAAAAACAGGAGAAGTGGGAAGAGAGCAAAACAAGGCATGTTGCAGGAAGCTTTAAAAAAATAATAATAATTAAGTCTCCAGGAAGTCAAGAAGGATCCCAGACCCACAGCCGGACTCTGCCCTGATCACAGATTAAGACTTAAAGGCCCAAACCCCCTCTATTTACACTCCCCCACATCAAATACATACAAAAGGCTGAACTGGCTTCAAACATGAGACACAACAGACAGACGAGATCACACGCACTCAGACTGTGCAGACTGTCAGACTCTGCAGACATAAAGAACGGAGAAAAACAGACACATTCAGAGATAGATTAGCAGGTAAAATGCACTTTTTATGACCACACACTGGAAATGAAACATACCTTAAAAGATTTGATGCATTTGATTGCTGGAGTTCAGAGATCGTCAATCCACAAATTGTCAAATTATGAATATGCAAAGCAGTTATCAGAACATCACGTCAACATTACTGACCCCATTCTTTTGTCATCTTTATATAGATTTAAAGCAGACGTGTTTAAAAACAGTTTGGGCCAATTAAGGGTCCAGTTTTCATCTTTTAACCTCGTCATGCAGGTGAAGAGAACATCCTGAGTAAAACTGAGGTAAGCCTCCGGCAGCACGAGAAAAAGCTGGAGACGAGTTACACTTTCCTCTTCAGAAAAAAAGCTGTATAAACATGCATCTGTATGTACAGAACAGCTGATCATAATTGATTTACTCCTCAGGAGACGACAGGAAAAAGGTAGACTTCATGAGATGCTGAACTCAGCTGGGGAACATTACATGAATTAAAATATGGACACTAATGAGCGGGAAATATCCTTCCATTTGCACAGGTAACAATGTGCAGACAAATATTTAAAGTGCAACTTGGCATAACTTCACAACGGATATGTAGACCGATATATGGGCAAAAGATAAACACTCAAACAAACTTTAAAGTGATCGTTCACCCAAAAATCCATAATTATCTCTTGTAGTTAAAATGTCGCTACGTCTACAGTTAATGGTCGGGGAGTTAATTTGACAATCAATGAATTACTCTACAGCCATGCTAGCGGTGCTCTGAGCTCAATGCTAACGTCAGCGTGCAGACATGCTCACAGCAACGATGCTAACATGCTATTGCTAAGCAGGTAGAATGTTTACGGTTATCACCATCTAACACGCTAATGACGTCTTCTTCACATCTAATAGTTGTGAGGAAGGGGATCACCAAAGTCAGCAGGATTCATCCTCTGGGGAGCATGAATACATGCACAAAATGTCACTACAATGAACCCAATATGTGTTCAGATGTTTCAGTCTGAACCAACGTGGTGCATCACTGTAAGTTGACTTTCTGTGCAGGAACAACCTGAATACGTTTCAGAGGATAAAGATGTGTTTCATAATTAACAGATTTTGGGTGAAGCATCACTTTAAGTAAGTAAGACTACACACTTTCTAAAAACCCACATTTTGAGGAAAGCAGAAAAGTAGAAGGCAAAGGCAGTGGGTGAACTGGAATGCACAGCATTCATCTTCAGCAATACATGGTCACTCCACCGGGGGCAGCAGTGTTTACTGATGAACTCATGGAAAGCAGCAAAAAAACTAATTGAGAGAATACGCCGCTGTGTGCATTAACGGACGACTACGTCACCTCCATTTATCCGGCAATAAATTAATCTAAAAATAGGAAGTCGTTATTATGTCAGAAGGGGAGGGGCTTAGACACACAGGAAGCCAATGATGCTGGGGAGGATTTTTTCGTGGGAAATGCCCAGGTGATGATAGTAAGCCGGACTCACATTAGAATCCGTTTACAGAGGACGGACCCGACATTTATAGAGGCACACAAACATTCAGTTAGTTAGCCACACACACACACACAAACACACAAACACACACACACACACACACACACACACACACACACACACACAGAAATTAAGTAGAGCACGCTGGTCGAGTGGCAGGAGTGCATCGTGGGTGATGAGAGCCGTCGGTCCTGTTTGAATCCCGTTAGCGGCGGACTGAGATCACGGCCAACCGTCACGGGAACCGCTTTGATATTGTCAGAAGGCTGAGAGGGAGGGGAGGGGGGGCTCTCCATGTGTTCAAACAGGGCAGTTGGCTCAAGTGGAAGCTGGGTGTGAGCAGAGGAGGAGGAGGAGGCGGGAGGAGGGAGGGTTGGACGGAGAAACGAGCAAGCCCTCTGAGCCAATCAGATCTGCTCCTTGAAGCCTCCCTGTGCAGCCCTGGAGGCGGCGGTGGCGGCGGCCGTCTGGACCGTCTTGTTGGACATGACGCCCGTGGCGAACTCCTGCTGGGCCTTCGCAAAGCTGGCGTCGGTGGTCCGGTACATCCCGTGGACCTGAGGAGGACGAGAAGAGATGCGTTACAACTCCGCTCGACTTCACAAAAGGGCGACTTTAACTTCCTCTTTGTTTGAGGTGTGTTTACCTTTTTGAACATGATGAGTGACAGGACGGCCTGAGAGGTGAAGAGGGCGGCGATGAGGATCATGATGATGCCCACCGGGATGCTGCGATTCAGGCCGGTCAAAGCTGAGATCCACCCGCTACATTAAAGGATAAAGTGAAGAATGAGCGGCGGCAAAAAATACTAAACAGAGCAACGAATGTGTGTTAATCCGCAGATGAAAATAGTCCCAAACAAAAACACAATTAAGTCCTGTTGGAGGTACATTTGATGAAAGCTGCAATGCCCAGTTGTTTAAGGAAATTACAGCGGGTTTTTAAAAATAAAAGCTGACATATTTGTGATTTGTTTTCATGGTAAGGTCGATGTAAAATACTGAGAGACAGACTAACACATTGTTGGGTTTGGTCTTTTCAGTAACTCCCTCTATGTCAGTCAGTTTGAGTGTTTGAACTTGAAATGTTGAAATTCCTTGTTTGGTCCATAAAACCGTGAAAAATGCTAAAACATCCAAAGAAGCTGTCTTCAAATTTTTTGTTTTGTCCAACTAGAAGATGGAGCGAAAATATTTTCAGCATTTTCTTGAAAACAATAAATCATTTATCAAAATGATTGCAGGTCTTAAGACACACATAGTAATAATTAAAAACCATGTTAAAATCCATGAAACATCCATATTTTCTAGGGGCTGGTAGCATTAAACATGACTGAGTATTTAAACACAGGTCGCTGTGTCTCTCCTCGTCCTGGTTTCTCACCTGGCGCCCCAACTAGTGATGCCGATACACTGGAGCACGTAGATGCCAAACTGACAGATGTACACGAAGAAGAAAGCAAAAAACCTAAAAGAGCTGTCACTCCTGGAGGAAGAGAGAAATGCAGAGTATAAACAACACGACCATGGAGTCTTTCATTAGTTCATGCGAGGTGAAATACATGTGCGTCGTTCACCTGAAGGCTCCATAGAGCGGTCTGTACCAGCAGACGAAAGAACAAGGTGTGAAGAGAATGAACCAGAGGATGGACAAACCGAAGTCCACGCCACGCGACGTGTCCACACAGAACCAGGCCAGGCAGCCCACCATGTTGGCCAGCAGCGTCCCAGTGTGATCTGGAGCAGGAGCAGGAGGAGAAGGACAGGAAGTGTCTGGATTAGAGACGCGGCGACAGGGACACGCCGTCTTTAAAATGAAATATCAGCATCGGCCAGAAATGAACATTTTCTCTCCGATGTGACAGGTTGATGTGGTCGTGTGGGTCAAAAAGTGACAAAGCAGCGCTCCAGATGAGTTATTATAATGTTTGCTGTGCAGGAAAGTAGTTTTTTGCAATGATTGCTCAACATCAAAAAGGAGCTAAATCACATTTCCTTCAACATAACAAATGAAAATACAGTAAATATGTTGTTCAGGATTGTCTCAGGGACAGAATCATCCAACCAAACCTGTTAAAGTAGGATGGAATTGTCAGTTTTGTTTGAACATGTTACATAAAAATAATAATGGCGTGTTTTACATGTAACCTAAGTTGAAGTAGTTTTCTCTTTTCCCCCAGTGAATGTGTGCATTTTGTATTTCATGTCTGCATCTGTTGGCCTTCACTATAATAAGATAATATATATGAAAACGGGAGAGACTTGATGTTGGCTGCAATTACGTGGGAAAAAAATATGTGTGCATAAATAAGTAAGTTGGAAAATAACAGCAAAAAATGCATCATCATGAGTTCTTAGTGAGGGTTGGACGTTGTCACTGTAAACGTCAGAGCCTGTAAAGTCGGCTGTTTTTCACTGTCCAGTGTCCTCACACTGCTGCACGCTGACTCTTAATATTTCAACATGCAGCACCGTGTAGGACTGGAAACAGAACACACACACACACACATTTATGTTAATAATTCATTATTACCATTTGTTCTTGGGGTCCTAACCGTGCCTGCGTGGTGAAAGGCATCGTACGGTAACAACAGAGTGTAAAACTGAGAGGATTTTACATCTCAGTGTGGAATATGACACAAGGCTGCTTGTTGACATACCAGATAGTGAGCGGGGGGGTGAACTAAAGATGCTTCTTACGAGAGATTCTATGTGATTCTTTAATTCTATCTGTGGAGAAACTGGAAGAGAAGGAGGGAGAGTGTCTGCTGCTCTAATTCTGCATCTAATCTAACCTTTAAGAAATCATCTGACCGAGTCGCTCTGTCTGAACACATGACTGCACCACGTGACCCGCCATGTGTTCACTGAGGGACGCTTGAAGCCTCGTTCACTGAATCCCAGATGGAGATTGTGATTTTTTTTTAGGTTGCAGGGGGAGGAAAGCAGTTGCTCCTAACACAGTTGCTCCTAACACAGTTGCTCCTAACACAGTTGCTCCTAACACAGTTGCTCCTAACACAGTTGCTCCTAACACAGTTGCTCCTAACACAGTTGCAGTAGAAGCAGTTGCTCTTATTCAGATGATTTAATGGGGGTTCAACAGTGAAACTAATTTAGTATCTTGATGAAGAAATCGCATCAAGTAAAAAACTGTTTAGAATAATTTACTATCATTAACTTAATTAAAAATGAAAACCAGTTCTTTTTGCAGAATTACACGTATAGAGATAAACACTTGTAGATTAAGTGTCATATCAACTTGAACCAGGCCATTTATTGCATTAAATCTAATTAAAGAATACTTATTTTCATTCCCCTTCCTTTATGAGTTGGAAGTGTTTTATTTTGGCAGCAAGAGGCCTACAAAGTTTGGGTGGAATTAGTAGGTTTGAACAGAGAAGTACTCGAAGAACTACTAGTCATTAAAAAACAAAGTTTGGAGCTGTAACACAGGCCGAGTAAAGAGCAAAATCTTTCTCTTTATCTGGTTTAGTAACATTAAAGGGAGGAAAAGCAAAATCCATGTATTCTTACTTTACTTTCATATAATGATATTTGATAAAACAGATTCTCTTAGAAATTTCTCAGCATATTTTGCCCCCGATTTTGTGACAAAAACATGCAAGATAGAAGTCCTCTGGTTCTCTATGTTTTACCAATTTGCAAGATTTGACGTCATTATCAGTTGTTCCAGTTCAAACGTTCACCCAGAAAGCAAGGCTCATGGGTAATAAAATGTCCCTCTGATATGTGGATAAATTATGACTACAAATTTTCCAGAAAGCTCAATGCTGATTAATTTTTAGACCACAAAATGAATTGATTGGTTTGTTAAATTAATAGAAATTGTGAAAAATGTCATTCAGGATTTCGCGAAACCAACAGACAAACACCTAAATGTATTATTATATCAAAGTAGTTGCTTATTATTTTTCTGACAAGCTTCTAATTATCTATTTTTTCCCGCTCTAGATGTTTGATAGCAGATTATTTTGTCTCTTCTTCTTCACTTTTAATGTGGGTTACTTCACTGCCGTCACTTCATTACAATGCAGCAGACATCCTAAATATTAGCGGGTCAACATAAGGGATAAAAGAAAGCCACTCACACATCCAGAGGTAGTACATGATCTTGACCGTCTTCTGAAACTCTACAGGGATGTCCACTGTGATGTCATGATAGAAACAGGGGCCCACGGGGAACTTCTCCGGGAGGGGGGGCCAGTTGTTTTTCTTGCCTGAAACAAAAAAAACAACACAAGACAAAAAGAAACGTTAGTTCATGTTTAACAGTGACATAATATCTATCATAGAATCTTCTTAAATCTTCTGTAGGGAAGATTTAAAAAGGCACGGTTCAGCATTTTTGGAAATAAGCTTATTAACGAGTTAGAGAGTTAGATAGAGTTAGATGAGCAGATTGAGTCTTGTTGATTTTATATCTGGACGATAATTAAATATGAGGATGTATCGTCTTTCAATAGAATCATATCATAATTAAATCATACATTGTGACATCGTGATCCATAATTATGTCGTCTACATTGATAATAACAAGCACATGCTAACTCAAATTTCCTGGAAAATCTAATCATTTTGCACGGAAGTTCTTTAGAAAATGAGAAAATCCTCTGTACTTCTCCTTTATGAAGCATTGAATTTGCACAATAGTCTACAAATCCATGTGCTTATTTCATATAAATGTATTGAGTTATGAGATAAACATGCTATATCCTGATATATATTGTTATCAAGGTATGAAATTAGATTATAGCACTTGTCTGCAGGCTAAATATGGAGCTGTTAGCTTAATTTAGCATAAAGGTAAACCTTAAAGGTATGCTTCAGAATTTGACTCATGAATACGTCACTATCATTATTAAACCATTTTTAAACGTCTGTATGTATTAATAAAACAAGATATTTGTTAATTAGTGACATTAACCGGTGCTGGTAGGCAGATTTGTTTTTTAACCTTTTGAACAGTGTCGGGCTAGCTGTTTCCCCCTGCTTTCAGTCACTATGCTAAGCTAAGCTAACTGTCCTATGCTTCCAGCTTCATGTTTACTATACAGACAAGAGAGTGGTATGGATCTTCTCGCCTACGTCATGTAGTCAGTAAAGACATGGCAGAAGAAAACATAACAAAAGCTGAGTTGGACCTGCTGTTGGAGACGGTCATTTTGAGCCTGTCTGGATTTTAGAAACCTAATTTCTCTGATCTGATGTTTATGTCTGATTCTGACCTCCTGAAGCGCTGAGTGACTGCATTTCTCTCTCCCGGCGGTCCAGCTCAGCAGCCTTCTTCTCCAGCTCCTCCTGTCTCCTCAACAGCTCAGCAGCTGCTCCCGACTGATCCTACACAAACACAAACACACACACATATAACATCTATGGGGCGGCTGTGGTGTAGT